>NW_025748842.1:0-30297 GCF_021184085.1 Oncorhynchus gorbuscha
TCTCAGAGAAGTAGGGGAGAGAGGGATGGGGATCTCAGAGAAGTAGGGGAGAGAGATAGTGGAGAGAGGTAGGGGATCTCAGAGGAGTAGGGGAGAGGGATGGGGATCTCAGAGAAGTAGGGAGAAGGGATGGGGATGTCAGATAAGTAGGGAGAGGGAGGGATAGGAAGGGAGATGGGTAGTGGGAGAGAGGGATGGGGATCTCAGAGAAGTAGAGGAGAGAGGGATGGGGATCTCAGATAAGTAGGGGGAGAGAGGGATGGGGATCTCAGAGAAGTAGGGGGAGAGAGAGATAGTGGGAGAGAGATAGGGGATCTCAGAGGAGTGGGAGAGAGGGATGGGGATCTCAGAGAAGTAGGGGGAGAGAGGGATGGAGATCTCAGAGAAGTAGAGGAGAGAGGGATGGGGATCGAGAAGTAGGGGGAGAGAGGGATGGGGATCTGTGAGAAGTAGGGGGAGAGAAGGATGGGGATTCCTCAGAGAGGTAGGGGGAGAGAGGATGGGATCTCTGTGAGAAGTAGAGGGAGAGAGGTAGTGGGAGAGAGGTAGGGGGATCTCAGAGGAGTGGGGAGAGAGGGATGGGGATCTCAGAGAAGAAGGGTGGGAGAGGGATGGGGATCTCAGAGAAGTAGAGGGAGAGGAGGTAGTGGGAGGGAGGTAGGGGATCTCAGAGGGAGTAGGGAGAGAGATGGGGATCTCAGAGAAGTAGGGGAGAGGGATGGGGATCTCAGAGAAGTAGGAGAGAGAGGGATGGGGATCTCAGAAGTAGGGGAGAGAGAGAGGGATGGGGATCTCAGAGAAGTAGGGGGAGAGAGGGATGGGGTTCTCAGAAGTAGAGGAGAGGGTAGTGGGAGAGAGGTAGGGGATCTCAGAGGAAGTAGGGGAGAGAGAGAGGGATGGGGATCTCAGAGAAGTAGGGGAGAGAGGGATGGGGATCTCAGAGAAGTAGGGGGAGAAGAGGGAGGGGGATCTCAGAGAAGTAGGGAGAGAGAGGGATAGGGGTTCTCAGAGAAGTAGGGGAGAGAGGGATGGGGATCTCAGAGAAGTAGGGGAGAGAGGGATGGGGATCTCAGAGAAGTAGAGGGAGAGGGTAGTGGGAGGAGGAGTAGGGGTTCTCAGAGGAGTAGGAGGGAGAGAGATGGGATCTCAGAAGTACAAGGGGGAGAGAGGGATGCAGGGGATCTCAGAGGAGTAGGGGGAGAGAGGGATGGGGATCTCAGAGAAGTAGGGGAGAGAGAGGGATGGGGATCTCAGATAAGTAGGGAGAGAGGGATGGGGATCTCAGAGAAGTAGGGGAGAGAGGGATGGGGTTCTCAGAGAAGTAGAGGGAGAGAGAGAGTAGGGGGAGAGAGGGATGAGGATTCTCAGAGAAGTAGAGGGAGGAGGGGGTAGTGGGAGAGAGGTAGGGGATCTCAGAGGAGTAGGGAGAGAGAGATGGGGATCTCAGAGAAGTAGGGGAGAGAGGGATGGGGATCTCAGATAAGTAGGGAGAGAGGGATGGGGATCTCAGATAAGTAGGGAGAGAGAGGGATGGGGATCTCAGAAGTAGGGGGAGAGAGGGATGGGGATCTCAGAGAAGTAGGGGGAGAGAGAGATAGTGGGAGAGAGGTAGGGGATCTCAGAGGAGTAGGGGAGAGAGGGATGGGGTTCTCAGAGAAGTAGGGGAGTGGGAGGGATGGAGGATCTCAGAGAAGTAGAGGGAGAGAGGGATGGGGATCTAGAGAAGTAGGGGGAGAGAGGGATGGGGATCTCAGAGAAGTAGGGGAGAGAGGATAGGGATCTCAGAGAGGTAGGGGAGAGAGGGATGGGTTCTCAGAGAAGTAGGGGGAGAGAGTGGAGAGGGGATGGGGATCTCAAGAAGTAGAGAGGGATGGGGTAGTGGGGGAGAGAGACAGGGATTCCAGAGAAGTAGGGAGAGAGATGGGGATCTCAGAGAAGTAGGGGGAGAGAAGGATGGGGATCTCAGAGAAGTAGGGGGAGAGAGGGATGGGGATCTCAGAGAAGTAGGGGGAGGAGAGGGATGGGGATCTCAGAGAGAGGGGAGAGAGGGATAGGGGATCTCAGAGAAGTAGGGGAGAGAGAGGGATGGGGATCTCAGAAGTAGAGAGATAGTGGGAGAGAGGTAGGGGGGATCTCAGAGGAGTAGGGGAGAGAGGATGGGGATTTCAGAGAAGTAGGGGAGAGAGGGATGGGGATCTCAGATAAAGTAGGGAGAGAGAGGAGGGAGGGATGGGGATCTCAGAAGTAGGGAGAGAGGGATGGGGATCTCAGAGAAGTAGGGGACCCAGAGAAGTAGAGGAGAGGATCTCAGAGGTAGGGAGAGAGGTGGGGATCTCAGAGAAGTAGGGGAGAGAGATATGGGAGAGAGGTAGGGGGATCTCAGAAGCTAGGGAGAGAGGGATGGGGATCTCAGAGAAGTAGGGGAGAGAGGGATGGAGATCTCAGAGAAGTAGAGGATGGGGGATCAGAGAAGTAGGGGGAGAGAGGGATGGGATCTCAGAGAAGTAGAGGGGAGGAGGTAGGGGGAGAGAGGTAGGGGGAGAGAGGATGTAGGGGAGAGGTATGGGGATCTCAGAGGAGTAGGGGAGAGAGATGGGGATCTCAGAGAGTAGGGGAGAGAGGATGGGGATCTCAGAGAAGTAGGGGGAGAGAGGGATGGGGATCTCAGAGGAGTAGGGGAGAGAGGGATGGGGGATCTCAGAGAAGTAGGGGGAGAGAGGGATGGGGATCTCAGAGAAGTAGAGGGAGAGGGGGGTAGTGGGAGAGAGGTAGGGGGATCTCAGAGGAGTAGGGGAGAGAGGGATGGGGATCTCAGAGAAGTAGGGGGAGAGAGGGATGGGGGATCTCAGATAAGTAGGGGGAGAGAGGGATGGGGATGTCAGAGAAGTAGGGGGAGAGAGGAATGGGGATCTCAGATAAGTAGGGGGAGAGAGGGATGGGGATCTCAGAGAAGTAGGGGGAGAGAGGGATGGGGATCTCAGAGAAGTAGAGGGAGAGAGGGATGGGGATCTCAGAGAAGTAGAGGGAGAGAGGGATGGGGATCTCAGAGAAGTAGGGGGAGAGAGGGATGGGATCTCAGAGAAGTAGAGGGAGAGAGAGGTAGTGGGAGAGAGGTAGGGGGATCTCAGAGGAGTAGGGGGAGAGAGATGGGGATCTCAGAGAAGTAGGGGAGAGAGGGATGGGGATCTCAGAGAAGTAGGGGGGGAGAGAGGTAGGGGATCTCAGAGGAGTAGGGGAGAGAGGGATGGGGATCTCAGAGAAGTAGGGAGATAGGGATGGGGATGTCAGATAAGTAGGGGGAGAGAGGGATGGGGATCTCAGAGAAGTAGGGGAGAGAGGGATGGGGATATCAGATAAGTAGGGGGAGAGAGGGATGGGGATCTCAGAGAAGTAGAGGAGAGAGGGATGGGGATCTCAGATAAGTAGGGGAGAGAGGGATGGGGATCTCAGAGAAGTAGGGGGAGAGAGAGATAGTGGGAGAGAGATAGGGGGATCTCAGAGGAGTAGGGGAGAGAGGGATGGGGATCTCAGAGAAGTAGGGGGAGAGAGGGATGGAGATCTCAGAGAAGTAGAGGGAGAGAGGGATGGGGATCTCAGAGAAGTAGGGGGAGAGAGGGATGGGGATCTCAGAGAAGTAGGGGAGAGAAGGATGGGGATCTCAGAGAGGTAGGGGGAGAGAGGGATGGGATCTCAGAGAAGTAGAGGGAGAGAGAGGTAGTGGGAGAGAGGTAGGGGGATCTCAGAGGAGTAGGGGGAGAGAGGGATGGGGATCTCAGAGAAGAAGGGTGGGAGAGGGATGGGGATCTCAGAGAAGTAGAGGGAGAGGGAGGTAGTGGGAGAGAGGTAGGGGGATCTCAGAGGAGTAGGGGGAGAGAGAGATGGGGATCTCAGAGAAGTAGGGGAGAGAGGGATGGGGATGTCAGATAAGTAGGGGGAGAGAGGGATGGGGATCTCAGAGAAGTAGGGGAGAGAGGGATGGGGATATCAGATAAGTAGGGGGAGAGAGGGATGGGGATCTCAGAGAAGTAGGGGGAGAGAGAGATAGTGGGAGAGAGGTAGGGGGATCTCAGAGGAGTAGGGGAGAGAGGGATGGGGATCTCAGAGAAGTAGGGGGAGAGAGGGATGGAGATCTCAGAGAAGTAGGGGGAGAGAGGGATGGGGATCTCAGAGAAGTAGGGGGAGAGAGGGATGGGGATCTCAGAGAAGTAGAGGGAGAGGGGGTAGTGGGAGAGAGGTAGGGGATCTCAGAGGAGTAGGGGGAGAGAGGGATGGGGATCTCAGAGAAGTAGGGGAGAGAGGGATGGGGATCTCAGAGGAGTAGGGGGAGAGAGGGATGGGGATCTCAGAGAAGTAGGGGAGAGAGGGATGGGGATCTCAGAGGAGTAGGGGGAGAGAGGGATGGGGATCTCAGAGAAGTAGGGGAGAGAGGGATGGGGATCTCAGAGAAGTAGAGGGAGAGGGGGGTAGTGGGAGAGAGGTAGGGGGATCTCAGAGGAGAGGGGAGAGAGAGATGGGGATCTCAGAGAAGTAGGGGGAGAGAGGGATGGGGATCTCAGATAAGTAGGGGGAGAGAGGGATGGGGATGTCAGAGAAGTAGGGGAGAGAGGAATGGGGATCTCAGATAAGTAGGGGAGAGAGGGATGGGGATCTCAGAGAAGTAGGGGAGAGAGGGATGGGGATCTCAGAGAAGTAGAGGGAGAGAGGGATGGGGATCTCAGAGAAGTAGAGGGAGAGAGGGATGGGGATCTCAGAGAAGTAGGGGGAGAGAGGGATGGGATCTCAGAGAAGTAGAGGGAGAGAGAGGTAGTGGGAGAGAGGTAGGGGGATCTCAGAGGAGTAGGGGAGAGAGAGATGGGGATCTCAGAGAAGTAGGGGGAGAGAGGGATGGGGATCTCAGAGAAGTAGGGGGAGAGAGATAGTGGGAGAGAGGTAGGGGGATCTCAGAGGAGTAGGGGAGAGAGGGATGGGGATCTCAGAGAAGTAGGGGGAGATAGGGATGGGGATGTCAGATAAGTAGGGGGAGAGAGGGATGGGGATCTCAGAGAAGTAGGGGGAGAGAGGGATGGGGATATCAGATAAGTAGGGGGAGAGAGGGATGGGGATCTCAGAGAAGTAGAGGAGAGAGGGATGGGGATCTCAGATAAGTAGGGGGAGAGAGGGATGGGGATCTCAGAGAAGTAGGGGGAGAGAGAGATAGTGGGAGAGAGGTAGGGGGATCTCAGAGGAGTAGGGGAGAGAGGGATGGGGATCTCAGAGAAGTAGGGGGAGAGAGGGATGGAGATCTCAGAGAAGTAGAGGGAGAGAGGGATGGGGATCTCAGAGAAGTAGGGGGAGAGAGGGATGGGGATCTCAGAGAAGTAGGGGGAGAGAAGGATGGGGATCTCAGAGAGGTAGGGGAGAGAGGGATGGGATCTCAGAGAAGTAGGGGGGAGAGAGGGATGGGGATCTCAGAGAAGTAGGGAGAGAGGGATGGGGATCTCAGAGAAGTAGGGGAGAGAGGGATGGGGATCTCAGAGAAGTAGGGGGAGAGAGGGATGGGGATCTCAGAGAAGTAGGGGGAGAGAAGGATGGGGATCTCAGAGAGGTAGGGGAGAGAGGGATGGGATCTCAGAGAAGTAGGGGGAGAGAGGGAGGGGGAGAAGTAGGGAGAGAGGGATGGGGATCTCAGAGAAGTAGGGGGAGAGAAGGGGAGAGAGGGATGGGGATCTCAGAGAAGTAGGGGAGAGAGGGATGGGGATCTCAGAGAAGTAGGGGAGAGAGGGATGGGGAGATAAGTAGGGGGAGAGAGAGGTAGTGGGAGAGAGGTAGGGGGATCTCAGAGGAGTAGGGGAGAGAGGGATGGGGATCTCAGAGAAGTAGGGGAGAGAGGGATGGGGATCTCAGGTAGAAGTAGGAGAGAGAGTAGTGGGAGAGGTAGGGGGATCTCAGAGGAGTAGGGGGAGAGAGGGATGGGGATCTCAGAGAAGTAGGGGAGAGAGGGATGGGGATCTCAGAGAAGTAGGGGAGAGAGAGGTGGGAGAGAGGGATGGGGATCTCAGAGAAGTAGGGGGAGAGAGAGTAGTGGGAGAGAGGTAGGGGGATCTCAGAGGAGTAGGGGAGAGAGGGATGGGGATCTCAGAGAAGTAGGGGGAGAGAGGGATGGAGATCTCAGAGAAGTAGGGGGAGAGAGATCTCAGAGGGGAGAGAGGGATGGGGATCTCAGAGAGTAGAGGGAGAGAGGGGAGAGGTAGGGGATCTCAGAGAAGTAGGGGGAGAGAGGGATGGGGATCTCAGAGAAGTAGGGGGAGAGAGGGATGGGGATCTCAGAGGAGTAGGGGGAGAGGGATGGGGATCTCAGAAGTAGGGGAGAGGGATGGGGATCTCAGAGGAGTAGGGAGAGAGGGATGGGGATCTCAGAGAAGTAGGGGGAGAGAGGGATGGGGATCTCAGAGAAGTAGAGGGAGAGGGGGGTAGTGGGAGAGAGGTAGGGGGATCTCAGAGAGTAGGGGGAGAGAGATGGGGATCTCAGAGAAGTAGGGGGAGAGAGGGATGGGGATCTCAGAGAAGTAGGGGGAGAGAGGGATGGGGATGTCAGAGAAGTAGGGGAGAGAGGAATGGGGATCTCAGGGAAGTAGGGGAGAGAGGGATGGGGATCTCAGAGAAGTAGGGGGAGAGAGGGATGGGGATCTCAGAGAAGTAGAGGGAGAGAGGGATGGGGATCTCAGAGAAGTAGAGGGAGAGAGGGATGGGGATCTCAGAGAAGTAGGGGGAGAGAGGGATGGGGATCTCAGAGAAGTAGAGGGAGAGAGAGGTAGTGGGAGAGAGGTAGGGGGATCTCAGAGGAGTAGGGGGAGAGAGAGATGGGGATCTCAGAGAAGTAGGGGGAGAGAGGGATGGGGATCTCAGAGAAGTAGGGGGAGAGAGGGTATGGGGATCTCAGAGGAGTAGGGGGAGAGAGGGATGGGGATCTCAGAGAAGTAGGGGAGATAGGGATGGGGATGTCAGATAAGTAGGGGAGAGAGGGATGGGGATCTCAGAGAAGTAGGGGAGAGAGGGATGGGGATATCAGATAAGTAGGGGGAGAGAGGGATGGGGATCTCAGAGAAGTAGAGGAGAGAGGGATGGGGATCTCAGATAAGTAGGGGGAGAGAGGGATGGGGATCTCAGAGAAGTAGGGGAGGAGAGATAGTGGGAGAGAGATGGGGATCTCAGAGGAGTAGGGGAGAGAGGGATGGGGATCTCAGAGAAGTAGGGGAGAGAGGGATGGAGATCTCAGAGAAGTAGAGGGAGAGAGGGATGGGGATCTCAGAGAAGTAGGGGAGAGAGGGATGGGGATCTCAGAGAAGTAGGGGGAGAGAAGGATGGGGATCTCAGAGAGGTAGGGGGAGAGAGGGATGGGATCTCAGAGAAGTAGAGGGGAGAGAGGTAGTGGGAGAGAGGTAGGGGGATCTCAGAGGAGTAGGGGGAGAGAGGGATGGGGATCTCAGAGAAGAAGGGTGGGAGAGGGATGGGGATCTCAGAGAAGTAGAGGGAGAGGGAGGTAGTGGGAGGAGGTAGGGGGATCTCAGAGGAGTAGGGGGAGAGAGAGATGGGGATCTCAGAGAAGTAGGGGGAGAGAGGGATGGGGATGTCAGATAAGTAGGGGGAGAGAGGGATGGGGATCTCAGAGAAGTAGGGGAGAGAGGGATGGGGATATCAGATAAGTAGGGGAGAGAGGGATGGGGATCTCAGAGAAGTAGGGGAGAGAGAGATAGTGGGAGAGAGGTAGGGGGATCTCAGAGGAGTAGGGGGGGAGAGAGGGATGGGGATCTCAGAGAAGTAGGGGAGAGAGGGATGGAGATCTCAGAGAAGTAGGGGGAGAGAGGGATGGGGATCTCAGAGAAGTAGGGGGAGAGAGGGATGGGGATCTCAGAGAAGTAGAGGGAGAGGGGGTAGTGGGAGAGAGGTAGGGGGATCTCAGAGGAGTAGGGGGAGAGAGGGATGGGGATCTCAGAGAAGTAGGGGAGAGAGGGATGGGGATCTCAGAGGAGTAGGGGGAGAGAGGGATGGGGATCTCAGAGAAGTAGGGGGAGAGAGGGATGGGGATCTCAGAGGAGTAGGGGGAGAGAGGGATGGGGATCTCAGAGAAGTAGGGGAGAGAGGGATGGGGATCTCAGAGAAGTAGAGGGAGAGGGGGAGTGGGAGAGAGGTAGGGGGATCTCAGAGGAGTAGGGGGAGAGAGAGATGGGGATCTCAGAGAAGTAGGGGGAGAGAGGGATGGGGATCTCAGATAAGTAGGGGGAGAGAGGGATGGGGATGTCAGAGAAGTAGGGGGAGAGAGGAATGGGGATCTCAGATAAGTAGGGGAGAGAGGGATGGGGATCTCAGAGAAGTAGGGGGAGAGAGGGATGGGGATCTCAGAGAAGTAGAGGGAGAGAGGGATGGGGATCTCAGAGAAGTAGGGGAGAGAGGGATGGGGATCTCAGAGAAGTAGGGGAGAGAGGGATGGGATCTCAGAGAAGTAGAGGGAGAGAGAGGTAGTGGGAGAGAGGTAGGGGGATCTCAGAGGAGTAGGGGGAGAGAGAGATGGGGATCTCAGAGAAGTAGGGGGAGAGAGGGATGGGGATCTCAGAGAAGTAGGGGGAGAGAGATAGTGGGAGAGAGGTAGGGGGATCTCAGAGGAGTAGGGAGAGAGGGATGGGGATCTCAGAGAAGTAGGGGAGATAGGGATGGGGATGTCAGATAAGTAGGGGAGAGAGGGATGGGGATCTCAGAGAAGTAGGGGGAGAGAGGGATGGGGATATCAGATAAGTAGGGGGAGAGAGGGATGGGGATCTCAGAGAAGTAGAGGAGAGAGGGATGGGGATCTCAGATAAGTAGGGGGAGAGAGGGATGGGGATCTCAGAGAAGTAGGGGGAGAGAGAGATAGTGGGAGAGAGGTAGGGGGATCTCAGAGGAGTAGGGAGAGAGGGATGGGGATCTCAGAGAAGTAGGGGGAGAGAGGGATGGAGATCTCAGAGAAGTAGAGGGAGAGAGGGATGGGGATCTCAGAGAAGTAGGGGAGAGAGGGATGGGGATCTCAGAGAAGTAGGGGGAGAGAAGGATGGGGATCTCAGAGAGGTAGGGGAGAGAGGGATGGGATCTCAGAGAAGTAGGGGGAGAGAGGATGGGGATCTCAGAGAAGTAGGGAGAGAGGGATGGGGATCTCAGAGAAGTAGGGGGAGAGAGGGATGGGGATCTCAGAGAAGTAGGGGAGGAGGGATGGGGATCTCAGAGAAGTAGGGGAGAGAAGGATGGGGGATCTCAGAGAGGTAGGGGGAGAGAGGGATGGGATCTCAGAGAAGTAGGGGAGAGAGGGATGGGGATCTCAGAGAAGTAGGGGAGAGAGGGATGGGGATCTCAGAGAAGTAGGGGGAGAGAGGGATGGGGATCTCAGAGAAGTAGGGGGAGAGAGAGATAGTGGGAGAGAGGTAGGGGATCTCAGAGGAGTAGGGGAGAGAGGGATGGGGATCTCAGAGAAGTAGGGGAGAGAGGGATGGGGATCTCAGATAAGTAGGGGAGAGAGAGGTAGTGGGAGAGAGGTAGGGGATCTCAGATGAGTAGGGGGAGAGAGGGATGGGGATCTCAGAGAAGTAGGGGGAGAGAGGGATGGGGATCTCAGAGAAGTAGAGGGGAGAGAGGTAGTGGGGAGAGAGGTAGGGGGATCTCAGAGGAGTAGGGGGAGAGAGGGATGGGGATCTCAGAGAAGTAGGGGGGAGAGAGGGATGGGGATCTCAGAGAAGTAGGGGGAGAGAGAGGTAGTGGGAGAGAGGGATGGGGATCTCAGAGAAGTAGGGGGAGAGAGGTATGGGATCTCAGAGAAGTAGGGGGAGAGAGGGAGGGGGATCTCAGAGAAGTAGGGGGAGAGAGAGGTAGTGGGAGAGAGGTAGGGGGATCTCAGAGGAGTAGGGGAGAGAGAGGGATGGGGATCTCAGAGAAGTAGGGGGAGAGAGGGATGGGGATCTCAGAGAAGTAGGGGAGAGAGGGATGGGGATCTCAGAGAGTAGAGGAGAGAGGGATGGGGATCTCAGAGAAGTAGGGGGAGAGAGGGATGGGGATCTCAGAGAAGTAGAGGGAGAGGGGGTAGTGGGAGAGAGGTAGGGGGATCTCAGAGGAGTAGGGGAGAGAGGGATGGGGATCTCAGAGAAGTAGGGGGAGAGAGGGATGGGGATCTCAGATAAGTAGGGGAGAGAGGGATGGGGATCTCAGAGAAGTAGTGGGAGAGAGGGATGGGGATCTCAGAGGAGTAGGGGGAGAGAGGGATGGGGATCTCAGAGAAGTAGGGGAGAGAGGGATGGGGATCTCAGAGAAGTAGGGGAGAGAGAGATAGTGGGAGAGAGGTATGGGGATCTCAGAGGAGTAGGGGAGAGAGGGATGGGGATCTCAGAGAAGTAGGGGAGAGAGGGATGGGGATCTCAGATAAGTAGGGGAGAGAGGGATGGGGATGTCAGAGAAGTAGGGGAGAGAGGAATGGGGATCTCAGATAAGTAGGGGGAGAGAGGGATGGGGATCTCAGAGAAGTAGGGGGAGAGAGGGATGGGGATCTCAGAGAAGTAGAGGGAGAGAGGGATGGGGATCTCAGAGAAGTAGAGGGAGAGAGGGATGGGGATCTCAGAGAAGTAGGGGGAGAGAGGGATGGGATCTCAGAGAAGTAGAGGGAGAGAGAGGTAGTGGGAGAGAGGTAGGGGGATCTCAGAGGAGTAGGGGAGAGAGGGATGGGGATCTCAGAGAAGTAGGGGAGATAGGGATGGGGATGTCAGATAAGTAGGGGGAGAGAGAGGGATGGGGATCTCAGAGAAGTAGGGGGAGAGAGGGATGGGGATATCAGATAAGTAGGGGGAGAGAGGGATGGGGATCTCAGAGAAGTAGGGGAGAGAGGGATGGGGATCTCAGATAAGTAGGGGGAGAGAGGGATGGGGATCTCAGAGAAGTAGAGGGAGAGGGGGGTAGTGGGAGAGAGGTAGGGGGATCTCAGAGGAGTAGGGGAGAGAGGGATGGGGATCTCAGAGAAGTAGGGGGAGAGAGGGATGGGGATCTCAGATAAGTAGGGGGAGAGAGGGATGGGGATCTCAGAGAAGTAGGGGGAGAGAGGGATGGGGATCTCAGATAAGTAGGGGAGAGAGGGATGGGGATCTCAGAGAAGTAGGGGGAGATAGTGGGAGAGGGAGGGGGATCTCAGAGGAGTAGGGGAGAGAGGGATGGGGATCTCAGAGAAGTAGGGGAGAGAGGGATGGGGATCTCAGATAAGTAGGGGGAGAGAGAGATGGGAGAGAGGTAGGGGGATCTCAGAGAGTAGGGGAGAGAGGGATGGGGATCTCAGAGAAGTAGGGGAGAGAGGGATGGGGATCTCAGAGAAGTAGGGGAGAGAGTAGTGGGAGAGAGGTAGGGGGATCTCAGAGGAGTAGGGGGAGAGAGGGATGGGGATCTCAGAGAAGTAGGGGAGAGAGGGATGGGGATCTCAGAGAAGTAGGGGGAGAGAGGGATGGGGATCTCAGAGAAGTAGGGGGAGAGAGGATGGGGATCTCAGAGAAGTAGGGGGAGAGAGGGATGGGGATCTCAGAGAGTAGGGAGAGAGAGGGATGGGGATCTCAGAGAAGTAGGGGGAGAGAGGGATGGGGATCTCAGAGAAGTAGGGGGAGAGAGGGATGGGGATCTCAGAGGAGTAGGGGAGAGAGGGATGGGGATCTCAGAGAAGTAGGGGGAGAGAGGGATGGGGATCTCAGAGAAGTAGAGGGGAGGGGGTAGTGGGAGAGAGGATGGGGATCTCAGAGGAGTAGGGGAGAGAGGGATGGGGATCTCAGAGAAGTAGGGGGAGAGAGGATGGGGATCTCAGATAAGTAGGGGGAGAGAGGGATGGGGATCTCAGAGAAGTAGTGGGAGAGAGGGATGGGGATCTCAGAGAGTAGGGGGAGAGAGGGATGGGGATCTCAGAGAAGTAGGGGGAGAGAGGGATGGGGATCTCAGAGAAGTAGGGGGAGAGAGAGATAGTGGGAGAGAGGAGGGGGATCTCAGAGGAGTAGGGGAGAGAGGATGGGGATCTCAGAGAAGTAGGGGAGAGAGGGATGGGGATCTCAGAGAAGTAGGGGAGAGAGGGATGGGGATCTCAGAGAAGTAGGGGGAGAGAGGAATGGGGATCTCAGATAAGTAGGGGGAGAGGGATGGGGATCTCAGAGAAGTAGGGGAGAGAGGGATGGGGATCTCAGAGAAGTAGGGGGAGAGAGGGATGGGGATCTCAGAGAAGTAGAGGGAGAGAGGGATGGGGATCTCAGAGAAGTAGGGGGAGAGAGGGATGGGATCTCAGAGAAGTAGAGGGAGAGAGAGGTAGTGGGAGAGAGGTAGGGGGGATCTCAGAGGAGTAGGGGAGAGAGGGATGGGGATCTCAGAGAAGTAGGGGGAGATAGGGATGGGGATCTCAGATAAGTAGGGGGAGAGAGGGATGGGGATCTCAGAGAAGTAGGGGGAGAGAGGGATGGGGATCTCAGATAAGTAGGGGGAGAGAGGGATGGGGATCTCAGAGAAGTAGGGGGAGAGAGGGATGGGGATCTCAGAGAAGTAGGGGAGAGAGGGATGGGGATCTCAGAGAAGTAGAGGGAGAGAGTGGGAGGAGGTAGGGGGATCTCAGAGGAGTAGGGGGAGAGAGATGGGGATCTCAGAGAAGTAGGGGGAGAGAGGGATGGGGATCTCAGATAAGTAGGGGGAGAGAGGGATGGGGATGTCAGAGAAGTAGGGGGAGAGAGGAATGGGGATCTCAGATAAGTAGGGGGAGAGAGGGATGGGGATCTCAGAGAAGTAGGGGGAGAGAGGGATGGGGATCTCAGAGAAGTAGAGGGAGAGAGGGATGGGGATCTCAGAGAAGTAGAGGGAGAGAGGGATGGGGATCTCAGAGAAGTAGGGGGAGAGAGGGATGGGATCTCAGAGAAGTAGAGGAGAGAGAGGTAGTGGGAGAGAGGTAGGGGGATCTCAGAGGAGTAGGGGGAGAGAGAGATGGGGATCTCAGAGAAGTAGGGGGAGAGAGGGATGGGGATCTCAGAGAAGTAGGGGGAGAGAGAGGAGGTGGGGATCTCAGAGGAGTAGGGGAGAGAGGGATGGGGATCTCAGAGAAGTAGGGGGAGATAGGGATGGGGATGTCAGATAAGTAGGGGAGAGAGGGATGGGGATCTCAGAGAAGTAGGGGGAGAGAGGGATGGGGATATCAGATAAGTAGGGGGAGAGAGGGATGGGGATCTCAGAGAAGTAGAGGAGAGAGGGATGGGGATCTCAGATAAGTAGGGGAGAGAGGGATGGGGATCTCAGAGAAGTAGGGAGAGAGAGATAGTGGGAGAGAGGAGGGGGATCTCAGAGGAGTAGGGGAGAGAGGGATGGGGATCTCAGAGAAGTAGGGGGAGAGAGGGATGGAGATCTCAGAGAAGTAGAGGGAGAGAGGGATGGGGATCTCAGAGAAGTAGGGGGAGAGAGGGATGGGGATCTCAGAGAAGTAGGGGGAGAAGGATGGGGATCTCAGAGAGGTAGGGGGAGAGAGGGATGGGATCTCAGAGAAGTAGGGGAGAGAGGGATGGGGATCTCAGAGAAGAAGGAGAGAGGGATGGGGATCTCAGAGAAGTAGGGGGAGAGAGGGATGGGGATCTCAGAGAAGTAGGGGGAGAGAGGGATGGGGATCTCAGAGAAGTAGGGGGAGAGGGATGGGGATCTCAGAGAGTAGGGGAGAGAGGGATGGGATCTCAGAGAAGTAGGGGGAGAGAGGGATGGGGATCTCAGAGAAGTAGGGGGAGAGAGGGATGGGGATCTCAGAGAAGTAGGGGAGAGAGGGATGGGGATCTCAGAGAAGTAGGGGGAGAGAGAGATAGTGGGAGAGAGGTAGGGTGATCTCAGAGGAGTAGGGGAGAGAGGGATGGGATCTCAGAGAAGTAGGGGAGAGAGGGATGGGGATCTCAGATAAGTAGGGAGAGAGTAGTGGGGAGATGGGGATCTCAGATGAGTAGGGGGAGAGAGGGATGGGGATCTCAGAGAAGTAGGGGGAGAGAGGGATGGGGATCTCAGAGAAGTAGGGGAGAGAGGGAGTGGGAGAGGTAGGGGGATCTCAGAGGAGTAGGGGAGAGAGGGATGGGGATCTCAGAGAAGTAGGGGAGAGAGGGATGGGGATCTCAGAGAAGTAGGGGGGGAGAGAGAGGTAGTGGGAGAGAGGATGGGGATCTCAGAGAAGTAGGGGGAGAGAGGGATGGGGATCTCAGAGAAGTAGGGGGAGAGAGGTATGGGGATCTCAGAGAAGTAGGGGAGAGAGAGGTAGGGGAGAGGGGGGATCTCAGAGGAGTAGGGAGAGGGATGGGGATCTCAGAGAAGTAGGGGGAGAGAGGGATGGGGAGGGGGGAGAGAGGGATGGGGATCTCAGAGGAGTAGGGGAGAGAGGGATGGGGATCTCAGAGAAGTAGGGAGAGAGGGATGGGGATCTCAGAGAAGTAGGGGAGAGGGGGTAGTGGGAGAGAGGTAGGGGGATCTCAGAGGAGTAGGGGAGAGAGGGATGGGGATCTCAGAGAAGTAGGGGGAGAGAGGGATGGGGATCTCAGATAAGTAGGGGGAGAGAGGGATGGGGATGTCAGAGAAGTAGGGGGAGAGAGGATGGGGATCTCAGATAAGTAGGGGGAGAGAGGGATGGGGATCTCAGAGAAGTAGGGGAGAGAGGGATGGGGATCTCAGAGAAGTAGGGGAGAGAGGGGGAGAGAGGGATGGGGATCTCAGAGAAGTAGGGGAGAGAGGGATGGGGATCTCAGAGAAGTAGGGAGAGAGAGGGATGGGGATCTCAGAGAAGTAGGGGGAGAGAGGGATGGGGATCTCAGAGAAGTAGGGGAGAGAGGGATGGGGATCTCAGATAAGTAGGGGAGAGAGGGATGGGGATCTCAGAGAAGTAGGGGAGAGAGGGATGGGGATCTCAGAGAAGTAGGGGGGAGAGAGAGATAGTGGGAGAGAGGTAGGGGGGATCTCAGAGGAGTAGGGGAGAGAGGGATGGGGATCTCAGAGAAGTAGGGGAGAGAGGGATGGGGATCTCAGAGAAGTAGAGGAGAGAGGGATGGGGATCTCAGAGAAGTAGGGGGAGAGAGGGATGGGGATCTCAGAGAAGTAGGGGGAGAGAAGGATGGGGATCTCAGATAGGTAGGGGGAGAGAGGGATGGGATCTCAGAGAAGTAGGGGGAGAGAGGGATGGGGATCTCAGAGAAGTAGGGAGAGAGGGATGGGGATCTCAGAGAAGTAGGGAGAGAGGGATGGGGATCTCAGAGAAGTAGGGGGAGAGAGGGATGGGGATCTCAGAGAAGTAGGGGAGAGAGGGATGGGGATCTCAGAGAGGTAGGGGGAGAGAGGGATGGGATCTCAGAGAAGTAGGGGAGAGAGGGATGGGGATCTCAGAGAAGTAGGGGAGAGAGGAGGGATCTCAGAGGGGAGAGAGGGATGGGGATCTCAGAGAAGTAGGGGGGGAGAGATAGTGGGAGAGGGAGGGGGATCTCAGAGGAGTAGGGGAGAGAGGGATGGGGATCTCAGAGAAGTAGGGGGAGAGAGGGATGGGGATCTCAGAGAAGTAGGGGGAGAGAGAGGTAGTGGGAGAGAGGTGGGGATCTCAGATGAGTAGGGAGAGAGGGATGGGGATCTCAGAGAAGTAGGGGGAGAGAGGGATGGGGATCTCAGAGAAGTAGAGGGGAGAGAGGTAGTGGGAGAGAGGTAGGGGGATCTCAGAGGAGTAGGGGAGAGAGGGATGGGGATCTCAGAGAAGTAGGGGAGAGAGGGATGGGGATCTCAGAGAAGTAGGGAGAGAGAGGTAGTGGGAGAGAGGGATGGGGATCTCAGAGAAGTAGGGGAGAGAGGATGGGATCTCAGAGAAGTAGGGGGAGAGAGGTAGGGGGATCTCAGAGAAGTAGGGGGGAGAGAGGTAGTGGGAGAGAGGTAGGGGGATCTCAGAGGAGTAGGAGAGAGAGGATGGGGATCTCAGAGAAGTAGGGGGGAGAGGGATGGGGATCTCAGAGAAGTAGGGAGAGAGGGATGGGGATCTCAGAGGAGTAGGGAGAGAGGGATGGGGATCTCAGAGAAGTAGGGGGAGAGAGGGATGGGGATCTCAGAGAAGTAGAGGGAGAGGGGGTAGGGGAGAGAGGATAGGGGGATCTCAGAGGAGTAGGGGAGAGAGGGATGGGGATCTCAGAGAAGTAGGGGGAGAGAGGGATGGGGATCTCAGATAAGTAGGGGGAGAGAGGGATGGGGATCTCAGAGAAGTAGGGAGAGAGGGATGGGGATCTCAGATAAGTAGGGGAGAGAGGGATGGGGATCTCAGAGAAGTAGGGGGAGAGAGGGATGGGGATCTCAGAGAAGTAGGGGAGAGAGGGATGGGGATCTCAGAGAAGTAGAGGGAGAGAGGGATGGGGATCTCAGAGAAGTAGGGGGAGAGAGGGATGGGATCTCAGAGAAGTAGAGGGAGAGAGAGGTAGTGGGAGAGATAGGGGGATCTCAGAGGAGTAGGGGGAGAGAGGGATGGGGATCTCAGAGAAGTAGGGGGAGAGAGGGATGGGGATCTCAGATAAGTAGGGGGAGAGAGGGATGGGGATCTCAGAGAAGTAGGGGGAGAGAGGGATGGGGATCTCAGAGAAGTAGGGGGAGAGAGAGATAGTGGGAGAGAGGTATGGGGATCTCAGAGGAGTAGGGGAGAGAGGGATGGGGATCTCAGAGAAGTAGGGGGAGAGAGGGATGGGGATCTCAGAGAAGAGAGGGAGAGAGAGTAGGGGGAGAGAGGAATGGGGATCTCAGATAAGTAGGGGGAGAGGGATGGGGATCTCAGAGAAGTAGGGGGAGAGAGGGATGGGGATCTCAGAGAAGTAGGGGAGAGAGGGATGGGGATCTCAGAGAAGTAGTGGGAGAGAGGGATGGGGATCTCAGAGAAGTAGGGGGAGAGAGGGATGGGATCTCAGAGAAGTAGAGGGGAGAGAGGAGTGGGAGAGGTAGGGGGATCTCAGAGGAGTAGGGGGAGAGAGGGATGGGGATCTCAGAGAAGAAGGGTGGGAGAGGGATGGGGATCTCAGAGAAGTAGAGGGAGAGAGGTAGTGGGAGAGAGGTAGGGGGATCTCAGAGGAGTAGGGGGAGAGAGATGGGGATCTCAGAGAAGTAGGGGGAGAGAGGGATGGGGATGTCAGATAAGTAGGGGGAGAGTGTGATGGGGATCTCAGAGAAGTAGGGGAGAGAGGGATGGGGATATCAGATAAGTAGGGGGAGAGAGGGATGGGGATCTCAGAGAAGTAGGGGGGAGAGATAGTGGGAGAGAGGTAGGGGATCTCAGAGGAGTAGGGGAGAGAGGGATGGGGATCTCAGAGAAGTAGGGGAGAGAGGGATGGGGATCTCAGAGAAGTAGGGGGAGAGAGGGATGGGGATCTCAGAGAAGTAGGGGGAGAGAGGGATGGGGATCTCAGAGAAGTAGAGGGAGAGGGGGTAGTGGGAGAGAGGTAGGGGGATCTCAGAGGAGTAGGGGAGAGAGGGATGGGGATCTCAGAGAAGTAGGGGGAGAGAGGGATGGGGATCTCAGAGAGTAGGGGAGAGAGGGATGGGGATCTCAGAGAAGTAGGGGGAGAGGGATGGGGATCTCAGAGGAGTAGGGGGAGAGAGGGATGGGGATCTCAGAGAAGTAGGGAGGAGAGAGGGATGGGGATCTCAGAGAAGTAGAGGGAGAGGGGGTAGTGGGAGAGAGGTAGGGGGATCTCAGAGGAGTAGGGAGAGAGAGATGGGGATCTCAGAGAAGTAGGGGGAGAGAGGGATGGGGATCTCAGATAAGTAGGGGGAGAGAGGGATGGGGATGTCAGAGAAGTAGGGGGAGAGAGGAATGGGGATCTCAGATAAGTAGGGGGAGAGAGGGATGGGGATCTCAGAGAAGTAGGGGAGAGAGGGATGGGGATCTCAGAGAAGTAGAGGGAGAGAGGGATGGGGATCTCAGGGAAGTAGAGGGAGAGAGGGATGGGGATCTCAGAGAAGTAGGGGGAGAGAGGGATGGGATCTCAGAGAAGTAGAGGGAGAGAGAGGTAGTGGGAGAGAGATAGGGGGATCTCAGAGGAGTAGGGGGAGAGAGGGATGGGGATCTCAGAGAAGAAGGGTGAGAGAGGGATGGGGATCTCAGAGAAGTAGAGGGATGGGGATCTCAGAGAGGGGAGAGAGGGATGGGGAGAGAAGTAGGGGGAGAGAAGGATGGGGATCTCAGAGAGGTAGGGGAGAGAGGGGGGATCTCAGAGGAGTAGGGAGAGAGGGATGGGGATCTCAGAGAAGAAGGGGAGAGAGGGATGGGGATCTCAGAGAAGTAGGGGAGAGAGGGATGGGGATCTCAGAGAAGTAGGGAGAGAGGGATGGGGATCTCAGAGAAGTAGGGGGAGAGAGGGATGGGGATCTCAGAGAGTAGGGGAGAGAGGGATGGGGATCTCAGAGAAGTAGGGGAGAGAGGGATGGGGATCTCAGAGAAGTAGGGGAGAGAGGGATGGGGATCTCAGAGAAGTAGGGGGAGAGAGGGATGGGGATCTCAGAGAAGTAGGGGGAGAGAGAGAGTGGGAGAGGATAGGGGATCTCAGAGGAGTAGGGGAGAGAGGGATGGGGATCTCAGAGAAGTAGGGAGAGAGGGATGGGGATCTCAGATAAGTAGGGGAGAGAGGATGGGGATCTCAGAGGAGAGGGGAGAGAGGGATGGGGATCTCAGAGAAGTAGGGGAGAGAGGGATGGGGATCTCAGAGAAGTAGGGGAGAGAGGGAGAGAGAGGGATGGGGATCTCAGAGAAGTAGGGGGAGGAGGATGGGATCTCAGAGAAGTAGGGGAGAGAGGTGGGGATCTCAGAGAAGTAGGGGGAGAGAGAGTAGTGGGAGAGGGAGGGGGATCTCAGAGGAGTAGGGAGAGAGAGATGGGGATCTCAGAGAAGTAGGGGGAGAGAGGGATGGGATCTCAGAGAAGTAGGGGGAGAGAGGGATGGGGATCTCAGAGAAGTAGGGGAGAGAGGGATGGGGATCTCAGAGAAGTAGGGGGAGAGAGGGATGGGGATCTCAGAGAAGTAGAGGGAGAGGGGGTAGTGGGAGAGAGGTAGGGGGATCTCAGAGGAGTAGGGGAGAGAGGGATGGGGATCTCAGAGAAGTAGGGGGAGAGAGGGATGGGGATCTCAGATAAGTAGGGGGAGAGAGGGATGGGGATCTCAGAGAAGTAGGGGGAGAGAGGAATGGGGATCTCAGATAAGTAGGGGAGAGAGGGATGGGGATCTCAGAGAAGTAGGGGGAGAGAGGGATGGGGATCTCAGAGAAGTAGGGGAGAGAGGGATGGGGATCTCAGAGAAGTAGAGGGAGAGGGATGGGGATCTCAGAGAAGTAGGGGAGAGAGGGATGGGGATCTCAGAGAAGTAGGGGGAGAGAGTAGAGGGATAGGGGGATCTCAGAGGAGTAGAGAGAGGGATGGGGATCTCAGAGAAGTAGGGGGGAGAGGGATGGGGATCTCAGAGAAGTAGGGAGAGGGATGGGGATCTCAGAGAAGTAGGGGGAGAGAGGATGGGGATCTCAGAGAAGTAGGGGAGATAGAGAGAGGGGATGGGGATCTCAGAGAAGTAGGGGGAGAGAGGGATGGGGATCTCAGAGAAGTAGGGGAGAGAGGGATGGGGATCTCAGATAAGGGAGAGAGGGATGGGGATCTCAGAGAAGTAGGGGGAGAGAGGGATGGGGATCTCAGATAAGTAGGGGGAGAGAGGGATGGGGATCTCAGAGAAGTAGGGGGAGAGAGGGATGGGGATCTCAGAGAAGTAGGGGAGAGAGGGATGGGGATCTCAGAGAAGTAGAGGAGAGAGGGATGGGGATCTCAGAGAAGTAGGGGGAGAGAGGGATGGGATCTCAGAGAAGTAGAGGGAGGAGAGAGTGGGGGATGGGGATCTCAGAGAAGTAGGGGGAGAGAGGGATGGGGATCTCAGAGAAGTAGGGGGGAGAGGGATGGGGATCTCAGAGAAGTAGAGGGGAGAGAGTGGGGGATGGGGATCTCAGAGAAGTAGATGGGGATCTCAGAGAAGTAGGGGAGAGAGGGATGGGAGTCAGGAGAGAGGTAGGGGGATCTCAGAGAAGTAGGGGAGAGAGGGATGGGGATCTCAGAGAAGTAGGGGGAGAGAGGGATGGGGATCTCAGAGAAGTAGGGAGAGAGAGATAGTGGGAGAGAGGTAGGGGGTCAGAGGAGAGGGGGAGAGAGGGATGGGGATCTCAGAGAGGGGAGAGAGGGATGGGATCTCAGAAGTAGGGGGAGAGAGGGATGGGGATCTCAGAGAAGTAGGGGAGAGAGGGATGGGGATCTCAGAGAAGTAGGGGAGAGGGGGTAGTGGGAGAGAGGTAGGGGGATCTCAGAGGAGTAGGGGGAGAGAGGGATGGGGATCTCAGATAAGTAGGGGGAGAGAGGGATGGGGATCTCAGTAGGGGGAGAGGAGTAGGGAGAGAGATGGGGGAGAAGTAGGGAGAGAGGGATGGGGATCTCAGATAAGTAGGGGGAGAGAGGGATGGGGATCTCAGAGAAGTAGGGGAGAGAGGGATGGGGATCTCAGATAAGTAGGGGGAGAGAGGGATGGGGATCTCAGAGAAGTAGGGGGAGAGAGGGATGGGGATCTCAGAGAAGTAGGGGGAGGGAGTAGAGGGAGAGAGGGATGGGGATCTCAGAGAAGTAGGGGGAGAGAGGGATGGGGATCTCAGAGAAGTAGAGGGAGAGAGGGATGGGGATCTCAGAGAAGTAGGGAGAGAGGGATGGGGATCTCAGAGAAGTAGGGGAGAGAGGGATGGGGATCTCAGAGAAGTAGAGGGAGAGAGGGAGTAGTGGGAGAGAGGTAGGGGGATCTCAGAGGAGTAGGGGGAGAGAGGGATGGGGATCCAGAGAAGTAGGAGAGGGATGGGGATCTCAGAGAAGTAGATAGTGGGAGAGAGGTAGGGGGATCTCAGAGGAGTAGGGGAGAGAGGGATGGGGATCTCAGAGAAGTAGGGGGAGATAGGGATGGGGATGTCAGATAAGTAGGGGAGAGAGGGATGGGGATCTCAGAGAAGTAGGGGGAGAGAGGGATGGGGATATCAGATAAGTAGGGAGAGAGGGATGGGGTCAGAGAAGGGAGAGAGGGATGGGGATCTCAGATAAGTAGGGAGAGAGGGATGGGGATCTCAGAGAAGTAGGGGGAGAGATAGTGGGAGAGAGATAGGGGGATCTCAGAGAGGGATGGGGATCTCAGAGAAGTAGGGGGAGAGAGGGATGGGATCTCAGAGAAGTAGAGGGAGAGAGGGATGGGGATCTCAGAGAAGTAGGGGGAGAGAGGGATGGGATCTCAGAGAAGTAGGGGGAGAGAAGGATGGGGATCTCAGAGAGGTAGGGGGAGAGAGGGATGGGATCTCAGAGAAGTAGGGGGAGAGAGGGATGGGGATCTCAGAGAAGTAGGGGAGAGAGGGATGGGGATCTCAGAGAAGTAGGGGGAGAGAGGGAGATCTCAGAGAAGTAGGGGGAGAGATAGGAGAGGTGGGGATCTCAGAGGAGTAGGGGAGAGAGGGATGGGGATCTCAGAGAAGTAGGGGGGAGAGAGGGATGGGGATCTCAGATAAGTAGGGAGAGGAGGTAGTGGGAGAGAGGTAGGGGGATCTCAGATGAGTAGGGGAGAGGGATGGGGATCTCAGAGAAGTAGGGGGAGAGAGGGATGGGATCTCAGATAAGTAGAGGGGAGAGAGTGGGGGATGGGATCTCAGAGAGTAGGGGAGAGAGGGATGGGGATCTCAGAGAAGTAGGGGGAGAGAGGGATGGGGATCTCAGAGAAGTAGGGAGAGAGAGTAGTGGGAGAGAGGGATGGGGATCTCAGAGAAGTAGGGGGAGAGAGTTATGGGATCTCAGAGGGAGAGAGGTAGGGGGATCTCAGAGAAGTAGGGGGAGAGAGAGTGGGAGAGAGGGATGGGGATCTCAGAGAAGTAGGGGGAGAGAGGTATGGGATCTCAGAGAAGTAGGGAGAGAGAGGGATGGGGATCTCAGATAAGTAGGGGGAGAGAGGTAGGGGGATCTCAGAGAAGTAGGGGGAGAGAGGGATGGGGATCTCAGAGAAGTAGGGGGAGAGAGGGATGGGGATCTCAGATAAGTAGGGGCAGAGAGGGATGGGGATCTCAGATAAGTAGGGGAAGAGAGAGATGGGGATCTCAGAGAAGTAGAGGGAGAGAGGGATGGGGATCTCAGAGAAGTAGAGGGAGAGAGAGGTAGTGGAGAGAGGTAGGGGATCTCAGAGGAGTAGGGGGAGAGAGGGATGGGGATCTCAGAGAAGTAGGGGGAGAGAGGGATGGGGATCTCAGAGAAGTAGAGGGGAGGAGGTAGTGGGAGAGAGGTAGGGGATCTCAGAGGAGTAGGGGGAGAGAGGGATGGGGATCTCAGAGAAGTAGGGGGAGAGAGGGATGGGGATCTCAGAGAAGTAGAGGGGAGAGAGAGGGATGGGGATCTCAGAGAAGTAGGGGAGAGAGGGATGGGGATCTCAGAGAAGTAGGGGGAGAGAGGGATGGGGATCTCAGAGAAGTGGGAGAAGTAGAGAGAGGGATGGGGATCTCAGAGAAGTAGGGAGAGAGGGATGGGGATGTCAGAGAAGTAGGGGGAGAGAGGGATGGGGATCTCAGAGAAGTAGGGGGAGAGAGGGATGGGGATCTCAGAGAAGTAGGGGGAGAGAGGGATGGGATCTCAGAGAAGTAGAGAGAGGGATGGGGAGAGGTAGAGGAGAGAGGTAGTGGGAGAGAGGTAGGGGATCTCAGAGGAGTAGGGGAGAGGGATGGGGATCTCAGAGAAGTAGGGGGAGAGAGGGATGGGATCTCAGAGAAGTAGGGGGAGAGAGGGATGAGGATCTCAGAAGTAGGGGGAGAGAGATGGGGGATCTCAGAGGAGTAGGGGGAGAGAGGGGATGGGGATCTCAGAGAAGTAGGGGAGAGAGGGATGGGGATCTCAGAAGTAGAGGGAGAGAGAGGGAGAGAGGATGGGGGATCTCAGAAGAGTAGGGGAGAGAGGGATGGGGATCAGAGAAGTAGGGGGAGAGAGGGATGGGATCTCAGAGAAGTAGGGAGAGAGGTAGGGGGATCTCAGATAAGTAGGGGGAGAGAGGGATGGGGATTCAGAGAAGTAGGGGGAGAGATGGGGATCTCAGAGAGTAGGGGAGAGAGGGATGGGGATCTCAGAGAAGTAGGGGAGAGAGGGATGGGGATCTCAGAGAAGTAGGGGGAGAGGGATGGGGATCTCAGATAAGTAGGGGGAGAGAGGGATGGGGATCTCAGAGGGGGAGAGAGGGTGGGAGAGAGGGATGGGGATCTCAGAGGAGTAGGGGAGAGAGGGATGGGGATCTCAGAGAAGTAGGGGGAGAGAGGGATGGGGATCTCAGAGAAGTAGGGGAGAGAGGGATGGGGATCTCAGAGAAGTAGGGGAGAGAGGGATGGGGATCTCAGAGAAGTAGGGGGAGAGAGAGGATGGGGATCTCAGAGGAGTAGGGGGAGAGAGGGATGGGGATCTCAGAGAAGTAGGGGAGAGAGGGATGGGATTAGATAAGTAGGGGGAGAGAGGGATGGGGATCTCAGAGAAGTAGGGGAGAGAGGATGGGGATCTCAGATAAGTAGGGGGAGAGAGGGGATGGGGATCTCAGAGAAGTAGGGGGAGAGGGATGGGGATCTCAGAGAAGTAGGGGGAGAGAGAGATAGTGGGAGAGAGGTATGGGGATCTCAGAGGAGTAGGGGAGAGAGGGATGGGGATCTCAGAGAAGTAGGGGAGAGAGGGATGGGGATCTCAGATAAGTAGGGGGAGAGAGGGATGGGGATTCCCAGAGAAGTAGGGGGGAGAGAGGGATAGGGGATCTCTTGTGGAGGAGTAGGGGGAGAGAGGGATGGGGATCTTAGAGAAGTAGGGGAGAGAGGGATGGGGATCTCAGAGTAGGGGAGAGAGGGAGATCTCAGAGAAGTAGGGGGAGAGAGGATGGGGATCTCAGAGGAGTAGGGGAGAGAGGGATGGGGATCTCAGAGAAGGGGGAGAGGGGATGGGGGGATCAGAGAAGTAGGGGGAGAGAGGGATGGGGATCTCAGAGAAGTAGAGGGAGAGAGGGATGGGATCTCAGAGAAGTAGGGGGGAGAGAGAGGTATGGGATCTCAGAGGAGTAGGGGAGAGAGGTGGGGGATCTCAGAGAAGTAGGGGGAGAGAGGGATGGGGATCTCAGATAAGTAGGGAGAGAGGATGGGGATCTCAGAGAAGTAGGGGGAGAGAGGGATGGGGATCTCAGAGAAGTAGGGGGAGAGAGGATGGGGATCTCAGAGAAGTAGGGGGAGAGAGGGATGGGATCTCAGAGAAGTAGAGGGAGAGAGGGATGGGGATCTCAGAGAAGTAGGGGGAGAGAGGGATGGGGATCTCAGAGAAGTAGGGGAGAGAGGGAGGGGATCTCAGATAAGTAGGGGGAGAGGATGGGGATCTCAGAGAAGTAGGGGGAGAGAGGGATGGGATCTCAGAGAAGTAGGGGGAGAGAGGGATGGGGATCTCAGAGAAGTAGGGGGAGAGAGGGATGGGGATCTCAGAGAAGTAGGGGAGAGAGAGATAGTGGGAGAGATAGGGGATCTCAGAGGAGTAGGGAGAGAGGGATGGGGATCTCAGAGAAGTAGGGGAGAGAGGGATGGGGATCTCAGATAAGTAGGGGGGAGAGGGATGGGGATCTCAGAGAAGTAGGGGGAGAGAGGAATGGGGATCTCAGATAAGTAGGGGGAGAGAGGGATGGGGATCTCAGAGAAGTAGGGGGAGAGAGGATGGGGATCTCAGAGAAGTAGGGGAGAGAGGGATGGGATCTCAGTGAGAAGAAGAGAGGAGAGGGATGGGGAGAGAAGTAGGGGGAGAGAGGGATGGGATCTCAGAGAAGTAGAGGGAGAGAGAGGAGTGGGAGAGAGGTAGGGGGATCTCAGAGGAGTAGGGGGAGAGAGGGATGGGATCTCAGAGAAGAAGGGGGGAGAGGGATGGGGATCTCAGAGAAGAGAAGTAGGGGGAGAGAGGGATGGGGATCTCGAGAAGTAGAGAGAGGATGGGGATCTCAGAGAAGAGGGGGAGAGAGGGATGGGGTCAGAGAAGTGGAGAGAGAGTGGGGGATAGGGATCTCAGAGGAGTAGGGAGAGAGGATGGGATCCAGAGAAGTAGGGGGAGAGAGGGATGGGGATGTCAGATAAGTAGGGGGAGAGAGGGATGGGGATCTCAGAGAAGTAGGGGAGAGAGGGATGGGGATCTCAGATAAGTAGGGGGAGAGAGGGATGGGGATCTCAGAGAAGTAGGGGAGAGAGAGTGGGAGAGAGGGGGATCTCAGAGAAGTAGGGGGAGAGAGGGATGGGGGATCTCAGAGAAGTGGGAGAGAGGGATGGAGATCTCAGAGAAGTAGGGGAGAGAGGGATGGGGATCTCAGAGAAGTAGGGGGAGAGAGGGATGGGGATCTCAGAGGGGGAGAGGGATGGGGATCTCAGAGAGTAGGGGGAGAGGGATGGGATCTCAGATAAGCAGGGGGAGAGAGGGGGGGATCTCAGAGAAGTAGGGAGAGAGGGATGGGGATCTCAGAGAAGTAGGGGGAGAGGGATGGGGATCTCAGAGAAGTAGGGGAGAGAGAGATAGGAGAGATAGGGGATCTCAGAGGAGTAGGGGGAGAGAGGGATGGGATCTCAGAGAAGTTAGGGGAGAGAGGGATGGGGATCTCAGAGAAGTAGGGGAGAGAGAGGTAGTGGAGAGAGGTAGGGGGATCTCAGATGAGTAGGGGGGGAGAGGGGGATGGGGATCTCAGAGAAGTAGGGGGAGAGAGTGGGATGGGGATCTCAGAGAAGTAGAGGGAGAGAGAGAGGTAGTGGAGAGAGGTAGGGGGATCTCAGAGGAGTAGGGGAGAGAGGGATGGGGATCTCAGAGAAGTAGGGGAGAGAGGGATGGGGATCTCAGAGAAGTAGGGGGAGAGAGGGAGAGAGGGATGGGATCTCAGAGAAGTAGGGGAGAGAGAGGTATGGGATCTCAGAGAAGTAGGGAGAGAGGTAGGGGGATCTCAGAGAAGTAGGGGGGAGAGGATGGGAGAGAGGGATGGGGATCTCAGAGAAGTAGGGGGGGGAGAGAGGGATGGGGGATCTCAGAGAAGTAGGGGAGAGAGAGGAGTGGAGAGAGGGATGGGGATCTCAGAGAAGTAGGGGAGAGAGGGATGGGGATCTCAGAGAAGTAGGGAGAGAGAGGGATGGGGATCTCTCAGATAAGTAGGGGAGAGAGGTAGGGGATCTCAGAGAAGTAGGGGGAGAGAGGGATGGGGATCTCAGAGAAGTAGGGGAGAGAGGATGGGGATCTCAGATAAGTAGGGGCAGAGAGGGATGGGGATCTCAGATAAGTAGGGGAAGAGAGAGATGGGGATCTCAGAGAAGTAGAGGGAGAGAGGGATGGGGATCTCAGAGAAGTGGGAGAGAGGATGGGAGAGAGGGGGGATCTCAGAGGAGTAGGGGGAGAGAGGGATGGGGATCTCAGAGAAGTAGGGGGAGAGGGATGGGGATCTCAGAGAAGTAGGGGAGAGAGAGGTAGTGGGAGAGAGGGGGGATCTCAGAGGAGTAGGGGGGAGGGATGGGGATCTCAGAGAAGTAGGGGGAGAGAGGGATGGGGATCTCAGAGAAGTAGGGGATCTCAGAGAAGTAGGGGGAGAGGATGGGATCTCAGAGAAGTAGGGGAGAGGGGAGAGAGGGATGGGGATTCAGAGAAGTAGGGGAGAGAGATGGGGATCTCAGAGAAGTGGGAGAGAGGATGGGGATCTCAGATAAGTAGGGGAGAGAGGGATGGGGATCTCAGAGAAGTAGGAGGGATGGGGATCTCAGAGGTAGATGGAGAGATGGATGGGGATCTCAGATATAGGGGGATGGGGATCTCAGAGAGAGGGGAGGAGGGATGGATCTCAGAGAAGTAGGGGAGAGAGGGATGGGATCCTCAGATAAGTAGGGGGAGAGAGGGAGAGAGGTAGGGGGATCTCAGAGGAGTAGGGGGAGAGAGGAGGATCTCAGAGAAGTAGGGGGAGAGAGGGAGATCAGAGAAGTGGGAGAGAGTGCAGTGGGAGAGAGGGGATCTCAGAGGGGAGTAGATCTCAGAGAAGTAGAGAGGGATGGGGATCTCAGAGAGAAGGGTAGGGGGAGAGAGGATGGAGATCTCAGAGAAGTAGAGGGAGAGGGATGGGGATCTCAGAGAAGTAGGGGAGAGAGGGATGGGGATCTCAGAGAAGTAGGGGAGAGAAGGATGGGGATCTCAGAGAGGTAGGGGGAGAGAGGGATGGGGATCTCAGAGAAGTAGGGGGAGAGAGGGATGGGGATCTCAGAGAAGTAGGGGAGAGAGGGTTGGGGATCTCAGAGAAGTAGGGGAGAGAGGGATGGGGATCTCAGAGAAGAGGGGGGAGAGAGAGATAGTGGGGAGAGAGGTAGGGGGATCTCAGAGAGTAGGGGAGAGAGGGATGGGGATCTCAGAGAAGTAGGGGGAGAGAGGGATGGGGATTCAGATAAGTAGGGGGAGAGAGGGATGGGGATCTCAGAGAAGTAGGGGGAGAGAGGGATGGGGATCTCTTGTGATAAGTAGGGGATCCCAGAGGAGAGGAGAGGGATGGGGATCTCAGATATGTAGGGGGAGAGAGGGATGGGGATCTCAGATAACTAGGGGGAGAGAGGGATGGGGATCTCAGAGAAGTAGGGGGAGAGAGATGGGATCTCAGATAAGTAGGAGAGAGGTAGGGGGGATGTCAGAGAAGTAGGGGGAGAGAGGGATGGGGATCTCAGAGAAGTAGGGGGAGAGGGATGGGGATCTCAGAGAAGTAGGGATGGAGAGGAGATCTCAGTAGTGGGAGAGAGGTAGGGGGATCTCAGAGAAGTAGGGGAGAGAGGGATTGGGATCTCAGAGAAGTAGGGGAGAGAGGGATGGGGATCTCAGATAAGTAGGGGGAGAGAGGGATGGGGGATCTCAGAGAAGTAGGGAGAGAGGGATGGGGATCTCAGAGAAGTAGAGGGGAGAGAGAGGGAGGATGGGGATCTCAGATAAGTAGGGGGAGAGAGGGATGGGGATCCCAGAGAAGTAGGGGAGAGAGGGTAGGGGAAAGAGAGAGAGAGGTAGTGGGAAAGAGGTAGGGGGATCTCAGAGGAGTAGGGGAGAGAGGGATGGGGATCTCAGAGAAGTAGAGGGGGGGAGAGAGGGATGGGATCTCAGAGAAGTAGAGGGAGAGGGATGGGGATCTCAGAGAAGTAGGGGGAGAGAGGGATGGGGTCCTAGAGAGTTAGGGGGAGAGAAGGATGGGGATCTCAGAGAGGTAGAGGGATGGGGAGAGAAGTAGGGGGAGAGAGGATGGGATCTCAGAGAAGTAGAGGGAGAGAGAGGTAGTGGGAGAGAGGTAGGGGATCTCAGAGGAGTAGGGGGGAGAGGGATGGGGATCTCAGAGAAGTAGGGGGAGAGAGGGATGGGATCTCAGAGAAGTAGGGGGAGAGAGAGGGATGGGGATCTCAGAGAAGTAGGGGGAGAAGGATGGGGATCTCAGGAGAGGCAGGGGGAGAGAGGGATGGGGATCTCAGAGAAGTAGGGGGAAAGAGGGATGGGGATCTCAGAGAAGTAGGGGGGAGAGAGGGTTGGGGATCTCAGAGAAGTAGGGGGAGAGAGGGATGGGGATCTCAGAGAAGTAGGGGGAGAGAGAGAGCAGTGGGAGAGAGGGATGGGGATCTCAGAGGAGTAGGGGAGAGAGGGATGGGGATCTCTATAAGTAGAGAGAGAGAAGTAGGGGGAGAGAGGGATGGGGATCTCTAGAGAAGTAGGGGGAGAGAGGGATGGGGATCTCAGAGAAGTAGGGGGGAGAGGGAGGGGATCTCAGAGGTAGGGGAGAGAGTGGGATGGGGATCTCAGATATGTAGGGGGAGAGAGGGATGGGGATCTCAGATAACTAGGGGGAGAGAGGGATGGGGGATCTCGAGGAAGTAGGGGAGAGAGCAGGGGAGGAGGGATGGGGATGTCAGAGAAGTAGGGGGAGAGAGGGATGGGGATCTATAGAGAAGTAGGGGAGAGAGGGATGGGGATCTCTCAGAGAAGTCGATGGAGAGAGGAGGGTAGTGGGAGAGAGGTAGGGGGGATCTCAGAGGAGTAGGGGAGAGAGGGATTGGGATCTCAGAGAAGTAGGGGGAGAGAGGGATGGGGATGTCAGATAAGTAGGGGGAGAGAGGGATGGGGATCTCAGAGAAGTAGGAGAGAGGGATGGGGATCTCAGATAAGTAGGGGGAGAGGGATGGGGATCCCAGAGAGAGGGCAGAGAGAGGATTAGATCTCAGAGAAGTAGGGGGAGAGGGAGAGATAGGGGAGAGATATATGTATGGGACACAGAGGAGTACAGGAAAGAGGGATGGGGATCTCAGAGAAGTAGGGAGAGAGGGATGGGGAGAGAGGGGGAGGAGGGATGGGGATCTCAGAGAAGCAGAGGGAGAGGGATGGGGATCTCAGATAAGTAGATGGAGAGAGGGATGGGATCTCAGAGAAGTAGGGGGAGAGAGGGATGGGGATCTCAGAGAGGGAGGGATGAGAGAAGTAGGGGGAGAGAGGGATGGGATCTCAAGAGAAGTAGAGGAGAGAGGGAGAGAGAGTAGTGGGAGAGAGGTAGGGGATGGGGATCTAGAGAAGTAGGGGGAGAGAGGGATGGGGATCTCAGAGAAGTAGAGGGAGAGAGGTTGGGGATCTCAGAGGGAGGAGAGAGGGATGGATCTCAGAGAAGTGGGGGGAGAGGGATGGGGAGAGATAAGTGGAGAGAGGTAGGGGGATCTCAGAGGAGAGAAAGAGGGATGGGGATTCAGGAGAAGTAGGGGGAGGGATGGGGATCTCAGATAAGTAGGGGGAGAGGGATGGGGATCTCAGAGAAGTAGGGGAGAGAGAGATAGTGGGAGAGAGGTAGGGGGATCTCAGAGGAGTAGGGGAGAGAGGGATGGGGATCTCAGAGAAAGTAGGGGAGAAGAGGGATGGAGATCTCTAGAGAAGTAGAGGGAGAGGGATGGGGATCTCAGAGAAGTAGAGGGAGAGAGGGATGGGGATCTCAGAGAAGTAGAGGAGAGAGAGAGGTAGTGGGAGAGAGGTAGGGGGATCTCAGAGGAGTAGGGGGAGAGAGGGATGGGGATCTCAGAGAAGTAGGGGGGAGAGGGATGGAGATCTCAGAGAAGTGAGGGAGAGAGAGGTAGTGGGAGAGAGGTAGGGGGATCTCAGAGGAGTAGGGGGTTAGAGGGATAGGGGATCTCAGAGAAGTAGGGGGAGAGAGGGATGGGGATCTCA
>NW_025748843.1:0-30291 GCF_021184085.1 Oncorhynchus gorbuscha
TCAGTCATCATCCAACAGAGCAAGGAAAGATCAGTCATCATCCAACAGAGCAAGGAAAGATCAGCCATCATCCAACAGAGCAAGGAAAGATCAGCCATCATCCAACAGAGCAAGGAAAGATCAGCCATCATCCAACAGAGCAAGATCAGCTATCATCCAACAGAGCAAGATCAGCCATCATCCAACAGAGCAAGGAAAGATCAGATATCATCCAACAGAGCAAGATCAGCCATCATCCAACAGAGCAAGATCAGCCATCATCCAACAGAGCAAGATCAGCCATCATCCAACAGAGCAAGATCAGCCATCATCCAACAGAGCAAGATCAGCCATCATCCAACAGAACAAGATCAGCCATCATCCAACAGAGCAAGATCAGCCATCATCCGACGGAGCAAGGAAAGATCAGCCATCATCCAACAGAGCAAGATCAGCCATCATCCAACAGAGCAAGATCAGCCATCATCCAACAGAGCAAGGAAAGATCAGCCATCATCCAACAGAGCAAGATCAGCTATCATCCAACAGGGCAAGGAAAGATCAGCCATCATCCAACAGAGCAAGGAAAGATCAGCCATCATCCAACAGAGCAAGAAAAGATCAGTCATCATCCAACAGAGCAAGATCAGTCATCATCCAACAGAGCAAGATCAGCCATCATCCAACAGAGCAAGCAAAGATCAGTCATCATCCAACAGAGCAAGGAAAGATCAGCTATCATCCAACAGAACAAGATCAGCCTTCATCCAACAGAGGAAGGAAAGATCAGCTATCATCCAACAGAGCAAGATCAGCCATCATCCAACAGAGCAAGGAAAGATCAGCCATCATCCAACAGAGCAAGATCAGCCATCATCCAACAGAGCAAGGAAAGTTCAGCTATCATCCAACAGAGCAAGATCAGCCATCACCCAACAGAGCAAGGAAAGATAATCTAAAAGAGCAAGGAAATATCAGCCATCATCCAACAGAGCAAGGAAATATCAGCTATCATCCAACAGAGCAAGGAAAAATCAGCTATCATCCAATAGAGCAAGATCAGCCATCATCCAACAGAGCAAGGAAGTTCAGCTATCATCCAACAGAGCAAGGACAGATCAGCCATCATCCAACAGAGCAAGATCAGCCATCATCCAACAGAGCAAGGAAGTTCAGCTATCATCCAACAGAGCAAGGACAGATCAGCTATCATCCAACAGAGCAAGGAAGGCTCAGCTGTCACCCAATAGAGCAAGGACAGATCAGCTATCATCCAACAGACCAAGGAAGGATCAGCTGTCATCCAACAGAGCAAGATCAGCCATCATCCAACAGAGCAAGATCAGCCATCATCCAACAGAGCAAGGACAGATCAGCTATCATCCAACAGAGCAAGGAGGGATCAGCTGTCATCCAACAGAGCAAGGAAAAATCAGCTATCATCCAACAGAGCAAGATCAGCCATCATCCAACAGAGCAAGGAAGTTCAGCTATCATCCAACAGAGCAAGGACAGATCAGCTATCATCCAACAGAGGAAGGAAAGATCAGCTATCATCCAACAGAGCAGGATCAGCCATCATCCAACAGAGCAAGGAAAGATCAGCCATCATCCAACAGAGCAAGATCAGCCATCATCCAACAGAGCAAGGAAAGTTCAGCTATCATCCAACAGAGCAAGATCAGCCATCACCCAACAGAGCAAGGAAAGATAATCTAAAAGAGCAAGGAAATATCAGCCATCATCCAACAGAGCAAGGAAATATCAGCTATCATCCAACAGAGCAAGGAAAAATCAGCTATCATCCAATAGAGCAAGATCAGCCATCATCCAACAGAGCAAGGAAGTTCAGCTATCATCCAACAGAGCAAGGACAGATCAGCCATCATCCAACAGAGCAAGATCAGCCATCATCCAACAGAGCAAGGAAGTTCAGCTATCATCCAACAGAGCAAGGACAGATCAGCTATCATCCAACAGAGCAAGGAAGGCTCAGCTGTCACCCAACAGAGCAAGGACAGATCAGCTATCATCCAACAGAGCAAGGAAGGATCAGCTGTCATCCAACAGAGCAAGATCAGCCATCATCCAACAGAGCAAGATCAGCCATCATCCAACAGAGCAAGGACAGATCAGCTATCATCCAACAGAGCAAGGAAGGATCAGCTGTCATCCAACAGAGCAAGGAAAAATCAGCTATCATCCAACAGAGCAAGATCAGCCATCATCCAACAGAGCAAGGAAGTTCAGCTATCATCCAACAGAGCAAGGACAGATCAGCTATCATCCAACAGAGCAAGGAAGGCTCAGCTGTCACCCAACAGAGCAAGGAAGGATCAGCTATCATCCAACAGAGCAAGGAAGGATCAGCTATCATCCAACAGAGCAAGGAAGTTCAGCTATCATCCAACAGAGCAAGGAAAGATCAGCTATCATCCAACAGAGCAAGGACAGATCAGCTATCATCCAACAGAGCAAGGACAGTTCAGCTATCATCCAACAGAGCAAGGAAAAATCAGCTATCATCCAACAGAGCAAGATCAGCCATCATCCAACAGAGCAAGGAAGTTCAGCTATCATCCAACAGAGCAAGGACAGATCAGCTATCATCCAACAGAGCAAGGAAGGCTCAGCTGTCACCCAACAGAGCAAGGAAGGATCAGCTATCATCCAACAGAGCAAGGAAGGATCAGCTATCATCCAACAGAGCAAGGAAGTTCAGCTATCATCCAACAGAGCAAGGAAAGATCAGCTATCATCCAACAGAGCAAGGACAGATCAGCTATCATCCAACAGAGCAAGGACAGTTCAGCTATCATCCAACAGAGCAAGATCAGCCATCATCCAACAGAGCAAGATCAGCCATCATCCAACAGAGCAAGGAAGTTCAGCTATCATCCAACAGAGCAAGGACAGATCAGCTATCATCCAACAGAGCAAGGAAGGATCAGCTGTCATCCAACAGAGCAAGATCAGCCATCATCCAACAGAGCAAGATCAGCCATCATCCAACAGAGCAAGGACAGATCAGCTATCATCCAACAGAGCAAGGAAGGATCAGCTGTCATCCAACAGAGCAAGATCAGCCATCATCCAACAGAGCAAGGAAGTTCAGCTATCATCCAACAGAGCAAGGACAGATCAGCTATCATCCAACAGAGCAAGGAAGGCTCAGCTGTCACCCAACAGAGCAAGGAAGGATCAGCTATCATCCAACAGAGCAAGGAAGGATCAGCTATCATCCAACAGAGCAAGGAAGTTCAGCTATCATCCAACAGAGCAAGGAAAGATCAGCTATCATCCAACAGAGCAAGGACAGATCAGCTATCATCCAACAGAGCAAGGACAGTTCAGCTGTCATCCAACAGAGCAAGATCAGCCATCATCCAACAGAGCAAGATCAGCCATCATCCAACAGAGCAAGGACAGATCAGCTATCATCCAACAGAGCAAGGAAGGATCAGCTGTCATCCAACAGAGCAAGGAAAAATCAGCTATCATCCAACAGAGCAAGATCAGCCATCATCCAACAGAGCAAGGAAGTTCAGCTATCATCCAACAGAGCAAGATCAGCCATCATCCAACAGAGCAAGATCAGCCATCATCCAACAGAGCAAGGAAATATCAGCTATCATCCAATAGAGCAAGGAAGTTCAGCTATCATCCAACAGAGCAAGGAAATATCAGCTATCATCCAATAGAGCAAGGACAGATCAGCTATCATCCAACAGAGCAAGGACAGATCAGCTATCATCCAACAGAGCAAGGAAGGATCAGCTGTCATCCAACAGAGCAAGATCAGCCATCATCCAACAGAGCAAGGAAGGATCAGCTGTCATCCAACAGAGCAAGATCAGCTATCATCCAACAGAGCAAGGAAGGATCAGCTATCATCCAACAGAGCAAGGAAGTTCAGCTATCATCCAACAGAGCAAGGAAATATCAGCTATCATCCAATAGAGCAAGGACAGATCAGCTATCATCCAACAGAGCAAGGACAGATCAGCTATCATCCAACAGAGCAAGGAAGGATCAGCTGTCATCCAACAGAGCAAGATCAGCCATCATCCAACAGAGCAAGGACAGACCAGCTATCATCCAACAGAGCAAGGAAGGATCAGCTGTCATCCAACAGAGCAAGGAAAAATCAGCTATCATCCAACAGAGCAAGATCAGCCATCATCCAACAGAGCAAGGACAGATCAGCTATCATCCAACAGAGCAAGATCAGCTATCATCCAACAGAGCAAGATCAGCCATCATCCAACAGAGCAAGGAAGTTCAGCCATCATCCAACAGAGCAAGGAAGTTCAGCTATCATCCAACAGAGCAAGGAAGTTCAGCTATCATCCAACAGAGCAAGGAAGTTCAGCTATCATCCAACAGAGCAAGGAAGTTCAGCTATCATCCAACAGAGCAAGGAAGTTCAGCTATCATCCAACAGAGCAAGGAAGTTCAGCTATCATCCAACAGAGCAAAGAAGTTCAGCTATCATCCAACAGAGCAAGGACAGATCAGCTATCATCCAACAGAGCAAAAACAGCCATCTAATGCATCTTGATACATTGGCCTGGAATAATGGCTCTGAAACAGCACCCCCTATTCCCTATATAGTGTACTATTTTCTAATCAGGGCCAATAGTTTTTAGATTTTAGTATTTTATTTTATTTTTCACCTTTATTTAACTAGGCAAATCAGTTAAGAACAAATTCTTATTTTCATTGACGTCCTAGGAACAGTGGGTTAAACTGCCTTGTTCAGGGGCAGAACGACATATTTTTACCTTGTTTGCCAGGGGATTCGATCTTGCAACCTTTCGGTTACTAGTCCAAAGCTCTAACCACTAGGCCACCTGACGTCCCTTCCTATTTAGCAGATGCTCTTATCCAGAACGACTTACATTTTCGTGTGCATACATTTTTGTTATGGTCACCCGTGGGAATCGAAACCAAAACCATGCAAGTGCCATGCTCTACCAACTGAGCCACACGAGACCATAGTGCATGCACCATATAGGGAATAGGCTGCCATTCGGGACGCATCCTGAATCAATGCCATAGAGAGGCTATTCTCCTCTCTCAGGTCAATTAGTTAGTAATGACAGCTGGAACAAAAGGGAAGGAGAGATTTAATCTGGTTTCCTTTGGAGCAGGTCCAGGAGCAGGTCCAGGAGGAGAGAGACAATTAATTAACAACGAAACACTGAGACTCAGACATGTCTTCATTGAATCTTTTAATTTGGGCTGCCCCTCTACTCTCTAGCAACCCACCCTCTTCCCTCAGTTCACAACCACACCACTGTCATGTAGAACTCCACTACTACAACCACACCACTGTCATGTAGAACTCCACTACTACAACCACACCACTGTCCTGTAGAACTCCACTACTACAACCACACCACTGTCCTGTAGAACTCCACTACTACAACCACACCACTGCCCTATAGAACTCCACCACTACAACCACACCACTGCCCTGTAGAACTCCACTACTACAACCACACCACTGTCCTGTAGAACTCCACTACTACAACCACACCACTGTCATGTAGAACTCCACTACTACAACCACACCACTGTCATGTAGAACTCCACTACTACAACCACACCACTGCCCTATAGAACTCCACCACTACAACCACACCACTGTCCTGTAGAACTCCACTACTACAACCACACCACTGTCCTGTAGAACTCCACGACTACAACCACACCACTGTCCTGTAGAACTCCACTACTACAACCACACCACTGTCCTGTAGAACTCCACTACTACAACCACACCACTGTCTTGTAGATCTCCACGACTACAACCACACCACTGTCCTGTAGAACTCCACTACTACAACCAAACCACTGTTGTGTGGAACTCCACTACTACAACCACACCACTGTCCTGTAGATCTCCATGACTACAACCACACCACTGTCCTGTATATCTCCACTACTACAACCACACCACTGTCCTGTAGAACTCCACTACTACAACCACACCACTGTCTTGTAGATCTCCACGACTACAACCACACCAGTGTCCTGTAGAACTCCACTACTACAACCAAACCACTGTTGTGTGGAACTCCACTACTACAACCACACCACTGTCCTGTAGAACTCCACTACTACAACCACACCACTGTCATGTAGAACTCCACTACTACAACCACACCACTGTCATGTAGAACTCCACTACTACAACCACACCACTGTCCTGTAGAACTCCACTACTACAACCACACCACTGTCATGTAGAACTCCACTACTACAACCACACCACTGTCATGTAGAACTCCACTACTACAACCACACCACTGCCCTATAGAACTCCACCACTACAACCACACCACTGTCCTGTAGATCTCCACTACTACAACCACACCACTGCCCTATAGAACTCCACCACTACAACCACACCACTGCCCTGTAGAACTCCACTACTACAACCACACCACGGTCCTGTAGAACTTCACTACTACAACCACGCCACTGTCCTGTAGAACTCCACTACTACAACCACACCACTGTCCTGTTGAACTCCACTACTACAACCATACCACTGCCCTGTGGAACTCCACTACTACAACCATACCACTGCCCTGTGGAACTCCACTACTACAACCACACCACTGTCCTATAGAACTCCACTACTACAACCACACCACTGTCCTGTAGAACTCTACTACTACAACCACACCACTGTCCTGTAGAACTCCACTACTACAACCACACCACTGTCCTGTAGAACTCCACTACTACAACCACACCACTGTCATGTAGAACTCCACTACTACAACCACACCACTGCCCTATAGAACTCCACCACTACAACCACACCACTGCCCTGTAGAACTCCACCACTACAACCACACCACTGCCCTGTAGAACTCCACTACTACAACCACACCACGGTCCTGTAGAACTTCACTACTACAACCACGCCACTGTCCTGTAGAACTCCACTACTACAACCACACCACTGTCCTGTTGAACTCCACTACTACAACCATACCACTGCCCTGTGGAACTCCACTACTACAACCACACCACTGTCCTATAGAACTCCACTACTACAACCACACCACTGTCCTATAGAACTCCACTACTACAACCACACCACTGTCCTGTAGAACTCTACTACTACAACCACACCACTGTCCTGTAGAACTCCACTACTACAACCACACCACTGTCCTGTAGAACTCCACTACTACAACCACACCACTGTCCTGTAGAACTCCACTACTACAACCACACCACTGTCCTGTAGAACTCCACTACTACAACCACACCACTGCCCTATAGAACTCCACTACTACAACCACACCACTGTCCTGTAGAACTCCACGACTACAACCACACCACTGTCCTGTAGATCTCCACAACTACAACCACACCACTGTCCTGTAGAACTCCACTACTACAACCACACCACTGTCCTGTAGATCTCCACGACTACAACCACACCACTGTCCTGTAGATCTCCACTACTACAACCACACCACTGTCCTGTAGATCTCCACGACTACAACCACACCACTGTCCTGTAGATCTCCACGACTACAACCACACCACTGTCCTGTAGAACTCCACTACTACAACCACACCACTGTCTTGTAGATCTCCACGACTACAACCACACCACTGTCCTGTAGAACTCCACTACTACAACCACACCACTGTCCTGTAGATCTCCACGACTACAACCACACCACTGTCCTGTAGATCTCCACTACTACAACCACACCACTGTCCTGTAGAACTCCACTACTACAACCACACCACTGTCCTGTAGAACTCCACTACTACAACCACACCAGTGTCCTGTAGAAATCCACTACTACAACCACACCAGTGTCCTGTAGAACTCCACTACTACAACCACACCAGTGTCCTGTAGAACTCCACTACTACAACCACACCACTGTCCTGTAGAACTCCACTACTACAACCACACCACTGTCCTGTAGAACTCCACTACTACAACCACACCACTGTCCTGTAGAACTCCACTACTACAACCACACCACTGTCCTGTAGAACTCCACTACTACAACCAAACCACTGTTGTGTGGAACTCCACTACTACAACCACACCACTGTCCTGTAGATCTCCATGACTACAACCACACCACTGTCCTGAATCAATGCCATAGAGCGTCCCGAATGTCACCACTATTATTTATCAGTGGTTGTGTGTGTGTGTGTGTGTGTGTGTGTGTGTGTGTGTGTGTGTGTGTGTGTGTGTGTGTGTGTGTGTGTGTGTGTGTGTGTGTGTGTGTGTGTGTGTGTGTGTGTGTGTGTGTGTGTGTGTGTGTGTGTGTGTGTGTGTTTCTGCCTTTTTACATGAGTGTGTGTTTGCTCTATTAATAATGATCATATTTGAGTGGTTTCCAATTTGAACGACGAGGTAAATATAACATTGAGTCATATAGGGAGCTCATCACATTAGTATAATTTATTACTGTAGTTATTAAAGGGATGGAACAGCTACTAAGCCCTGTGTAGAAAGAAATAGTACCCAAAAATGGTACCCTATTGCCTATATATTGCACTACTTTGACCAGAGACGATTTAGAAAATAGGGTGCCATTTGGGACGCAGACAAAGACAACGATGGAAAAATAATTTCACCTTGAAACAGAATCTCACTCCATGATCTCCTTGCACTTTGTTTTTTGCTTGACAGAATACACCACAACAATCACTTATCCAATCAGTTACAAATATACACTTTGGCTGGTGAGCATAGATGTGTGTCAGCTGCAAAGTCTGTCTCTGACCTCTGACTTCTCAACATAGGAAGTGTCCTTGTTTTGTTCCTATATAACTCAACAAATGACACACACACACACACACACACACACACACACACACACACACACACACACACACATCTAATCCTCATCTTTCGTCACCTCTCACAACTTCTCCACTTATCTTTAACACCTAATTGACCAGGAAATGAGTTGACTGAACAAAGGGCCAGATCATGTATCTGTATCTGTCAATCATTTACAGAGCTTAGCTTCATTACTGTGTTACTCACACACCCTCCCAAATACTGATGGCCTTGTCTTCTGAGGAAGTTCAGAGGAAGTAGAAAGATGTGCCACGTCTAATGCTAATAGAATGTTGCCAGATATTTCAGTTACAAAATGTCACTCACTTTATTTAACTCATCCAATGCTGGTACAGTGCTGTTAATATACATGCTGGTATGTACGGAGTAGTGTCTAAAACATATTACCCCAGGCCAGGACTCACTTGGGTTGCATTTACACATGGATCCCAAATCCTATCTTTACACATCAGATTTTTTTGAGCTGATCTGATTGGTCAAAAGACCAATTACTGAAAAACACATCAGAATTGGGCTGACTGTGTAAACGCAGCCTTAGTGTCTACCACAGAAGAAGGAAATGAGGCATTCAGATACCTGCAATGACCTGAGAATTATTTGGAACAAACAGACTTACATTGTGGTATGTAAAATGCCTTCCTCTGGGCCTTCAGTAGTATAATCTTCTTTCATCAATCAATCAACCAATCATCCAGTCAATCAATCAACCACTCAATCAATTAAGCAATCCATTACCCTAACCCCATCTCTCTGTCGCCACCTGTAGGTTTCGGGATGTCCACTCCAGTGACAGTAGCAGGGAAGGTGTTCCTGATCTTCTACGGTCTCCTCGGCTGCGCAGCCACCATCTTGTTCTTTAACCTCTTCCTGGAACGCATTATCACCCTCCTGGCTGTGGTCATGAAGGCTGTGAGGGGAACGGCGCATTCGGAACTCCGGCCTCCTCCCGCCGGGTATCCGCCATGACTTCTCAGCGTGTTCTTTCCCGGGGTGGAAGCCGTCTGTCTACCACGTCATGTTGATCCTGGGGCTATCCGCCATCATCATCTCCTGCTGCGCCTCGGCCATGTACACCCCCGTGGAGGGATGGGCCTACCTCGACTCACTCTACTTCTGCTTCGTCACATTCAGGTAAGGTCGGAGCTCGGAGAGGTGGGCCAGATAGTAACTGGCTGGAGGGTTCTCTTTACGAATCTTGAGTCTGACTGAAGGGAAAATCTAATGGGTAGGGTAACTATCGTGTCGTTTTTTCCCTTCATCAAGGCACTGCACTGTGGCTGGTCCTGTTCTTCAACCTGTTCTTTTGTGTGTGTATGTGTACGTCTCTTCCCTAAACTTATCTGGTTTTCCAGAAATCCCTGTTGGAAGATTCCTGTGTAGAACTTTATAATAACTCAACATAATGAAGGATTTATAATTTATTACTAAATTGTTATTAATCATTACTTTCACATTTGTAAGTGATAGTAACCTAGTAATTCACACATTTGTAAACCACTTTTAAAGTATGTAATAATGATTCATAAGATATTTAATATAGATCCTTATAAACCTTTTCCTAATCGTTATTCAAGTATTTTTTGCGTAGCCTCATCTAAAGTGTGGGCCATTTATACTTTATAAATATAAATGTCTCGAATGAACAGTGTAATTTCTCATCAAAAGATGGACATTCCAGCAGTACCTGATGCTCCTTAAAATGAGCCACCCATGTGGCACAGTGTTTTGGGCCACTAGAGATTCTGGGTTCATGTCCAGGCTCTGTCGCAAGCGGCCCTGATCGGAAGACCCATGGGGCGGTGCACAATTGGCCCAGCGTCATCCGAGTTAGGGGAAGGTTTGGCTGGCAGGGATGTCCTTGTCCCATTACGCACTAGGTCTCAAAATGTCCCCTAGAACACAGAGGATGTTAAGTTAAGAAAATATATAGAAAATGTGCATTTTTTGGAAGTGAGTTTCTACTGAAACTAAAGTGAATGTAAACAGTCACACTTAGACCCTAGAACATATCAATGGTTAAATAATAATCACAAATGCACAGAATGTTAAACTAAAAATATTTTCTAATAAAATCATGAGCTGGAGCACACCCAGAGAAAATGTTTTAATGTAGAGGTGCTGACTAAAGTTTTTTTTACCCAATAAATGACTGGGAGGTTATACATAGAGTGTGCGCCAGCTCATGATTTTTATTAGACAATTTGTTGCATTACAACCTGTAATTTAAATGGAATTTTATTTGGATTTCATGTAATGGATATACACAGAATGGTCCAAATTGGTGAAGTGAAATTTTAAAAAATGACTTGTTTCAAAAAATGATTAAAAATTCAAACCACACAAGTGGTGTGTGCAACGCATATGTTTTCACCCTCTTTGCTATGATAAGCCCCTAAATAAGATCTGGTGCAACCAATTACCTTCACAAGTAACATAATTAGTTAAACAAAGTCTATCTGTGTGCAATCTAAGTGTCACATGATCTGTCACATGATCTCAGTATACATACACCTGTTCTGAAAGGCCCCAGAGTCTGCAACACCACTCAGCAAGGGGCACCACCAAGCAAGCGGCACCATGAAGACCAAGGAGCTCTCCAAACAGGTCAGGGACAAAGTTGTGGAGAAGTAAAGATCAGGGTTGGGTTATTAAAAAATATCAGAAAATTTGAACATCACACAGAGCACCATTAAATCCGTTATTAAAAAATTGAAAGAATGTGTCACGTTCTGACCTTAGTTCTTTTGTTATGTCTTTCTTTTAGTATGGTCAGGGCGTGAGTTGGGTGGGTTGTCTGTGATTTGGTATTTCTGTGTTTGGCCTGGTATGGTTCTCAATCAGAGGCAGCTGTCAAATCGTTGTCCCTGATTGAGAACCATACTTGGGTAGCCTGTTTTTCACCCTTGAGTTGTGGGTGATTGTTTTCTGTTTTGTGTCTACACCAGACAGGACTGTTTCGTTTCGTTCATTCTCCTTTGTTATTTTGTTTAGTGTTCTCGTGATAATAAATTATCAATATGGACACTTACCACGCTGCGCATTGGTCCTCCTCCTCTCCTTCATACGACGACCGTTACAGAATCACCCAAAACCAAAGGACCAAGCAGCGTGGTAACGGGCAGCAGCAGCAGCAGCAGCGGTCTCCAGACTGCTGGACATGGAAGGGGATCTGGATGGCAAGGGACCCTAGGCACAGCCGGGAGAATATCGCTGCCCCAATGCAGAGCTGGAGGCAGCGAAAGCAGAGAGGGGGTGGTATGAGGAGGCAGCGCGGTTGGAAGCCCAAGAGGCAGCCCCAAAAATGTATTGGGGGGGCATACAGGGAGTGTGGCTAAGTCAGGTAGGAGACCTGAGCCAACTCCCCGTGCTTACCGTGGAGAGAGGGGGACCGGGCAGGCACCGTGTTATGCCGTGAGGTGCACGGTGTCCCCGGTGCGCAGGCATAGCCCGGTGCGGTACATAGCAGCGCCTCGTATCGGCCGGGCTAGAGTGGTCATCGAGCCAGGTGCCATAAAGCCGGCTCAGCGCATCTGGTCTCCAGTGCATCTCCTCGGGCCGGGGTACATGGCACCAGCCCTACGCATGGTAACCCCGGTTCGGGTCTCCAGTCTGTCCTGAGATGCCAGAGTCTCCCGTCTGTCCTGAGCTGCCAGAGTCTCCCGCCAGTCGGGAGCTGCCAGAGTCTCCCGCCAGTCGGGAGCTGCCAGAGTCTCCCGCCAGTCGGGAGCTGCCAGAGTCTCCCGCCAGTCGGGAGCTGCCAGAGTCTCCCGCCAGTCGGGAGCTGCCAGAGTCTCCCGCCAGTCGGGAGCAGCCAGAGTCTCCCGCCAGTCGGGAGCAGCCAGAGTCTCCCGCCAGTCGGGAGCAGCCAGAGTCTCCCGCCAGTCGGGAGCAGCCAGAGTCTCCCGCCAGTCGGAGCAGCCAGAGTCTCCGCCAGTCGGGAGCAGCCAGAGTCTCCCGCCAGTCGGGAGCAGCCAGAGTCTCCCGCCAGTCGGGAGCAGCCAGAGTCTCCGCCAGTCGGGAGCAGCCAGAGTCTCCCGCCAGTCGGGAGCAGCCAGAGTCTCCGCCAGTCGGGAGCAGCCAGAGTCTCCCGCCAGTCGGGAGCAGCCAGAGTCTCCCGCCAGTCGGGAGCAGCCAGAGTCTCCCGCCAGTCGGGAGCAGCCAGAGTCTCCCGCCAGTCGGGAGCAGCCAGAGTCTCCCGCCAGTCGGGAGCAGCCAGAGTCTCCCGCCAGTCGGGAGCAGCCAGAGTCTCCCGCCAGTCGGGAGCAGCCAGAGTCTCCCGCCAGTCGGGAGCAGCCAGAGTCTCCCGCCAGTCGGGAGCAGCCAGAGTCTCCCGCCAGTCGGGAGCAGCCAGAGTCTCCCGCCAGTCGGGAGCAGCCAGAGTCTCCCGCCAGTCGGGAGCAGCCAGAGTCTCCCGCCAGTCGGGAGCAGCCAGAGTCTCCCGCCAGTCGGGAGCAGCCAGAGTCTCCCGCCAGTCGGGAGCAGCCAGAGTCGCCCGCCAGTCGGGAGCAGCCAGTGCCGTCCGTTACTCCAGGTTTGCCGGAATCACCCTTCACTCCGGAGCTGCCGGAGTCTCCTGCCTGTCCGGTGCTGCCGGAATCTACCGTCCATTCGGGACCCATTGCTAGGGTCCCCAGTCCGAGGTCGGCGGCGAGGGTCGCTGACCTAAAGAGGCCACGGAGGCAGGTTAAAAGGTGGACAAAGACTATGGTGGAGTGGGGTCCACGTCCCGCGCCAGAGACGCCACCGCGGACAGAACACCCACCCAGACCCTCCCCTATAGGTATAGGTTTTGCGGCCTGAGTCCGCACCTTTGGGGAGGGTACTGTCACGTTCTGACCTTAGTTATTTTGTTATGTCTTTCTTTTAGTATGGTCAGGGCGTGAGTTGGGTGGGTTGTCTGTTAGTTTTTCTATGATTTGGTATTTCTGTGTTTGGCCTGGTATGGTTCTCAATCAGAGGCAGCTGTCAAATCGTTGTCCCTGATTGAGAACCATACTTGGGTAGCCTGTTTTTCACCTTTGAGTTGTGGGTGATTGTTTTCTGTTTTGTGTCTACACCAGACAGGACTGTTTCGTTTCGTTCATTCTCCTTTGTAATTTTGTTTAGTGTTCTCGTGATAATAAATTATCAATATGGACACTTACCACACTGCGCATTGGTCCTCCTCTTCTCCTTCATACGACGACCGTTACAATATGGCACCACAACAAACCTGCCAAGAGAGGTCCACCCACAAAAACTCACGGACCAGGCAAGGAGGGCATTAATCAGAGAGGCAACAAAGACACCAAAGATAACCCTGAAGGAGCTACAAAGCTCCACAGCTGAGATTGGAGTATCTGTCCACAGGACCATTTTCAGCCGTACACTCCACAGAGCAGGGCTTTACGGAAGAGTGGCCAGAAACAAATACATTGCTCAAAAACATAATAAGCAAACACATTTGGTGTTCGCCAAAAGGCATGTGGGAGACTCCCCAAACATATGGAAGAAGGTACTCTGGTCAGATGAGACAGAAGTGTAGCTTTTTGGCCATCAAGGAAAACGCTATGTCTGGCGCAAACCCAACACATCGCATCACCCAGAGAACACCATCCCCACAGTGAAGCATGATGGTGGCAGCATCATGCTGTGGGGATGTTTGTCATCGGCAGGGACTGGGAGACTGGTCAGAACTGAAGGAATGATGGATGGCGCTAAATACAGGCAAATTCTTGAGGGAAACCTGTTTCAGTCTTCCAGAGATTTGACACTGGGACGGTCTTGGAATGGCCTAGTCAAAGCCCAGACCTCAATCCAATTGAAAATCTGTAGTATGACTTCTTAGGAATAGGTGTCCTGCTAGTGCGCAATTCAAATAAATAATCGTAATATTAAACATTCATTAACATACAAGAATCTTGTATCATTTAAATGCTTAAATTCTTGTTAATCTAACTGCATTGTCCAATTTACAATAGGCATTACAGCGAAAGCATACCATGCAATTGTCTGAGGGAGAATTGTCATCAACTACACTAATTAGCATAGCACAACGGTCCAAAAATATTACTAGAAAATATTCATATTCATGAAATCACAAGTGAAATATAGTGAAACACAGTTTAGCCTTTTATTAATCACCCTGTCATCTCAGATTTTGAAATTATGCTTTATAGCCAAAGCAAGACAAGCGTTTGTGTAAGTTTTTCAATAGCCTAGCATAGCATTATGTCCAGCTAGCAGCAGGATGCTTGGTCACACAAATCAGAAAAGCAATCAAATTAACCGTTTACCTTTGATCTTCGGATGTTTTCACTGACGAGACTCCTAGTTAAACAGAAAATGTTCCTTTTGTTCCATAAAGATTATTTTTATACCCAAAATACCTCCTTTTGTTGGTCACATTATGTTGAGATATCCACAGGAAATAGCGGTCACAACAACGCTGAAAAAAAAAATCTGTCTATAATCTGTCTGTCTATGTCTATAATATCGAAAGAAACATGGCAAATGTTTTTTATAATCAACCCTTAAGGTGTTTTTCAAATATCTATTCGATAATATATCAACCGAGACAATTGGCTTTTCAGTAGGAGCGAGAGGAAAAATGACTACCTGATTCATCAATTAATAATAAACTCTTTAATAATCCATTATTGATGCTTTATTAAGTGGAGTTGTCATAAAGTGCTACCGATTCCTGGAATTAGGAGGTAATAAGTAGGAAATCCTCCAACAGGACTTCTGGATAACTGGGGTAATTTGGGGAAAGTTACTGGGATTCTGAACCCTAGTCTCAGGGGGATAAATACAGGCAATAAAGCCACTCTTCTTCTTTTTCTTCCTCCTCCTCCAGTACCATCGGCTTTGGGGACCTGGTGTCGAGCCAGAGAGCAGACTATGAGTACCAGCCACTGTACCGTCTAGCCAACTGCCTGTTCATCCTTATGGGCGTGTGTTGCATCTACTCTCTGTTCAACGTCATCTCCATCGTCATCAAACAGGTAGATGTTGAACATTGGAAATGAGTCTGTCGACAATATTGTATTTTTAATCCTCCGTCATTTTGTATGTATGCATTGTTGTACTCAAATGGCTCAGGCAACTCTATCTGTATTTTAAATGTCTAATCAAATTCCCTCCATGCTTCTTTCATTCAGGTGCTCAACTGGATGCTTCAGAACTTATGCTGCCAGCGGTGTAAAATCAAGTCCAACTCTTCCCATTGGGTCGCGCAATGCCATCCGGCCTGGTCCCGGGAGAATCCGTAAGGTCGCTTCCGAATCAAACGCACGCCGGACTCGGGGGATTCGGGACCTGCGAAAGCGACATGGAGGAGGAGGACGAGACTCTCTGGAGAGATGATTTCAATGAAGGACCTGACGGCCTCGAATAAGGTCTCACTGGCACTCATGCAGAAGCAGTTATCAGAGTCCGCTAACGGTTATCCCAGGACGGTGTGTGGCGGCTCGAGACATAACGGGTTCTCTGGAGGAGTGGGCGCTCTGGGGATCATGTGAACAACAGGCTGGCAGAGACCAGCAACTCCAGGTAGAACTGAGCAGTGTTCTGGCCTTCTAGTCCGTGGACAGGCACTGGTCTGTGGGATGGGACTTTCAGTCCGAGAGATGAGTAGCTGACTTAATTTAAGCGCTCCTCATGGAGTAAAGACCATAGACTGCTTGTCTTAATGAAAAGGTTGAGACACACTGGAGAGAACCCTGCAGGAAAATGTGCTTAAGAAGACATACTGATGGAGAGAAACAGAGGCGCTTAAAGATTCTGCAAAGTTTCATGTGATGAACTATACTTGCTATCACTCTGTCATGCTTGAATATGTCTGGTCCTTCGTTGGAAGAGCATGATGATATGCATGACATTTTTAGGGGATGTAATCAACATCCTGTGATGATTGATGATGATGATAATGATGATGATGATGGACAGTTTTAGTGATACAGTGGGAAGGAAAGTAACCTTCTTGTAACTGAACTTTGGAAGGTCAAAACACTACATTTTGCTCTCTGACTCAAAGCAACCGGAGAACATTTTCACTGATATAGCAGTGGTATTCTTCAGGATAATTAGTTAGCCATACCTGAGTAGATCTCTGAGGCTGTATGTATCATGCGTCTTAGATACAGAGAGACAGAAAGTGAGATAGATCCTAGATCAGCACTCCTCCTCTGAGACTTGATACATTTTGACTTCTACAGTGTACTGTACTGGAAGAGGCAACTCTGTGTGATCATTATTAGGCTACATCATTATCGCTTCCCCAATAATTATGACATTTATAAGTAGATTTGAATGTAAAGGTTGAGTTGGTACTGTAGCTGTCATTTCTGTATGGTATAACTATGCATTCCATGTCTCATGGTGGAAGAACAATAGAACTCATCTACATATCAGATCCACGTACAGACCTGTCCTGGAAGTATGGAAGCTGAACCATAGAGACTAACCTTACAGACCTGTCCTGAAGTATGAAGCTGAACCATAGAGAGACTAACCTTACAGACCTGACCTGAAGTATGGAAGCTGAACCATAGAGAGACTAACCTTACAGACCTGTCCTGAAGTATGAAGCTGAACCATAGAGAGACTAACCTTACAGACCTGACCTGAAGTATGGAAGCTGAACCATAGAGAGACTAACCTTACAGACCTGTCCTGAAGTATGAAGATGAACCATAGAAAGACTAACCTTACAGACCCTGAAGTACGAGAAGCTGAACCATAGAGTGACTAACCTAACCCTACAGACCTGTCCTGAATTAGGAAGCTGAATCATAGAGAGACTAACTTACAGACCTGTCCTGAAGTATGGAAGCTGAACCATAGAGTGACTAACCTACAGACCTGTCCTGAAGTATGGAAGCTGAACCATAGAGAGACTAACCTACAGACCTGTCCTGAAGTATGGAAGCTGAACCATAGAGAGACTAACCTTACAGATCTGTCCTGAAGTATGGAAGCTGAACCATAGAGAGACTAACCTTACAGACCTGTCCTGAAGTATGGAAGCTGAACCATAGAGGGAATAACCATAGGGATGGCAAACCTAGTCTCAACTACTATATGAATAGAATGACTTGAATGGAGAGTCAAGCCATTCATGTCAATGTTCTGTGATGGTTGGGCCGGCGACCATATGGATTGTACCCATGCAAGGAAGTACAAGCAAGAAATCATTATATTTCAATGGTCTCAAGCAATCATCTTGATACTAGTCTCATCTTAAGCTAAGGTGACTGATTCTGTTGGGGAAGAGGAGACCGGTTCAGCACGCCCCTAATCACCCCTCAACCCTTCCTCTGGCCCTAGCGCTTTGATGTTTAACAATCTGTAAGGTAGAAGCAATATGGTGGAAGCTCCAACACTTCACTGTTGATAACTATCCAAACCCTTCAGATCTGGGTAAAATAAATAGGGTAAAATAAATCATTCAGACAGACTGGCTGGTGTTTTCGTATGGGGTTCATGCTACTGCTGTACTGTGATGCTACTGCTGTAATGCAGACCAGCTCTGTTATGTCAGTCAGTTCAGTGAGCTCCTAGTAAGATATTCCGCAACTGAGCCTGGAGTGCAGGTCTTCAAAAAGTCATTTCCTTTTCTCAAAGATGGATTTGTGCAGCGAGGAGAGGGGAGGTAGGGAGCTCAGATCATGTTTCAGGTCAAAGAGCATTCTACTTACTTTATGTATGTCTGCAGGCTAGAACTCCTCTCCTCCTCCTCCCCTCCTCTTCTCCTCCTCCTCTTCTCCCCCCTCCTCCTCCTCTTCTCCTCCTCTTCTCCTCTTGCCTGTAAGAAAGAGAAAAAAGACAGGAAAAAAGAACCAAGGCTAAAAGTGTGCAACCTGATAATTACAGTGAACATTAAATAATATGTATTTCTGTAAAATGACTAATGAAGAAGAGACTCATAGCAAGAGCAAAGGTGTAGCTACTGTAGTGAATAAGTGGATCCTATACAACAGGATCATCAACTAGATTCAGCCGAGGGCTGATTTTTTTTCCTTGAGCGGATGGTCGGGACCCGGAACATAATTACAAATCATTCGTAGACTACAAATTGACTGCAAGAAGCCCAAACAGATATAATGTTTGACTAAAACGTAATAATTTTAAACGTACATTTGTATACAATCACGTCGTATCTCTCTGTTATGGGTGGGAAAACTTGGGAGCCAATTTCTTAAATTAAAATCACTTGAGCTGATTTCTGGTGTTTTTTATATCCAACAGTGAAAATTGGATCCCGGCCGCCAGTTGGGGTAACCTTCTATACAGATACTTTAACATTTTAAATGGAGAAACTCTGGGAGAAGGAGAGTCACTTAAAGAGGAACATTTGTCTTGTAGCATTTCATCGAAAAGGATTCTCACACTTCACTGTCATTGTTTCTGAGAAAGAGAAAACGAGAGAAAGAGAGAAAAAAGAGAGAACAGAATAGACAGAGAAAGAAAAAGAGAAAGAGAGAGAAGAGAATACCAGGTCCTGTCCATCTGACAGTCTTGAGGAGGGAGGAGGAGACAGGGAAAGAGAAAGAGAGAGAACAGAATACCAGGTCCTGTCCAGAGTCTTGAGGAGGGACAGAGAAAGAAAAAGAGAAAGAGAGAGAACAGAATACCAGGTACTGTCCATCTGACAGTCTTGAGGAGGGAGGAGGAGACTGACCTGTCCATCTGACAGTCTTGAGGAGGGAGGAGGAGACAGAGAAAGAGAAGAGAGAGAGAACAGAATACCAGGTCCTGACCATCTGACAGTCTTGAGGAGGGAGGAGGAGACAGAGAAAGAGAAAGAGAAAGAAGAGAGAGAACAGAATACCAGGTACCAGGTACTGTCCATCTGACAGTCTTGAGGAGGGAGGAGGAGACAGAGAAAGAAAAAAAGAGAAAGAGAGAGAACAGAATACCAGGTCCTGTCCATCTGACAGCACTGTCTTCAGGAGGGAGAGTCTTTGAGTGCATTCCAAATGACATTTACTATTTCCTATATAGTGCACTACTTTTGACTAGGCCCCGTAGAGAGCACTACATTGGGAATAGGTTTCAATTTGGGACATAGATTTGGTCTTTGTTCTGGAGACAAAGAGCACTCTGATCCACTATAGAGAAAAGACAGACATGCTCAACAGGTCAAACCTCCCAGATGTCATTATGAAACCCTGTATCTTTCAGGCTAATGGTCTCAAAGACAGCTTTTACTATAAGTGCACTGTTTGGGTAGAGAAGGTCATAGGAAGTACACACTATGAGGAACAGAAAGGAAAATGGAACACTGCTGTTTGGATATAATGGGAGAGAGAGAGAGAAAAAGAGAGAGACACCCTCTGAGATACACAGAACAGCCAAGAGCTTAACTCAGTCTGGCATCCATCGTTAGCATCTCTCTCTCTCTAGTCCACCAATGCCTACTACTGCTAGCAGGCTCTGCCATCTCTGCATTCAGCACAGTCACACACACACCGTACCCTCTCCGAGCATCCTGCTAGGTTTGTCTTTCTTATCAGTCAGTCAGCACACTGTGCATATAGCACCATGAGTGGAAATATAGCAAATCAAAGTGTTTGGTTGCGTACACAGTTCATCAGATGTTGTAGGAGGTGCATGAATTGCTTATGTTACTAGCTCCTAACAGTGCAGCAAAAATGTCAAACAAGTACACAAATAATAATATAACAAGAAATCAGGAATGTCAGAACGAGTCAGTTAACAACCCAAACATCACTGTATCATTAATCCAAATGCAATCTATGTTTATATACTCCAACAAAATATACTTAGAATGATATGTACAGCAGTAGATATATTACAGTGAGTGATGTTTGAGAATTCAGCGTATAAATTAACAGTGGAACTAAATACAATGTACAGTGGTAGCATATATTAGAATGAGCCATGTGGAGAATCCAGTGCACGAATACACAGTTAGAAAACATTAAGAAACTATCCATGTTTAATGTCTCTACAGTATATACACATGGGACAGCAGAGTTGTGTTTGTGTGTGCGTGTTTGTGAGTATTGGAGTATGCATGCTTGTGAGTGTATATGTGAGTACAAGAGTTTGCGTGTGTATGAGCTGTGTGTGTGAGAGCTTGTGTGAGTGAGTCTTTGTCTCTTATTACAGAAGATGGTGCGATAACTGTTTAACAGTCTGATGGTCTGGAGATAGAAGCTGTTTAACAGTCTGATGGTCTGGAGATAGACGCTGTTCAACAGTCTGATGGTCTGGAGATAGAAGCTGTTCAACAGTCTGATGGTCTGGAGATAGAAACTGTTCAACAGTCTGATGGTCTGGTGATAGAAGCTGTTCAACAGTCTGATGGTCTGGAGATAGAAGCTGTTCAACAGTCTGATGGTCTGGAGATAGAAGCTGTTGAACAGTCTGATGGTCTGGTGATAGAAGCTGTACAACAGTCTGATTGTCTGGTGATAGAAGCTGTTGAACAGTCTGATGGTCTGGAGATAGAAGCTGTTCAACAGTCTGATGATCTGGAGATAGAAGCTGTTCAACAGTCTGATGGTCTGGAGATAGAAGCTGTTCAACAGTCTGATGGTCTGGAGATAGAAGCTGTTCAACAGTCTGATGGTCTGGAGATAGAAGCTGTTCAACAGTCATGGTCTGGAGATAGGTCAGCCAGTCTGATGGTCTGGAGATAGAAGCTGTTCAACAGTCTGATGGTCTGGAGATAGAAGCCGTTCAACAGTCTGATGGTCTGGAGATAGAAGCTGTCAACAGTCTGATGGTCTGGAGATAGAAGCTGTTCAACAGTCTGATGGTGGGAGATAGAAGCTGTTCAACAGTCTGATGGTCTGGAGATAGAAGCTGTTCAACAGTCTGATGGTCTGGAGATAGAAGCTGTTCAACAGTCTGATGGTCTGGAGATAGAAGCTGTTCAACAGTCTGATGGTCTGGAGATAGAAGCTGTTCAACAGTCTGATGGTCTGGAGATAGAAGCTGTTCAACAGTCTGATGGTCTGGAGATAGAAGCTGTTCAAAGTCTGATGGTCTAGAGATAGAAGCTGTTTTAACAGTCTGATGGTCTGGAGAATAGAAGCTGTTTAACAGTCTGATGGTCTGGAGATAGCCGCTATACAATAATAATTATAGTATGAACTCCCGAACCCAGGCGCAGAGAAACACAGCAAGCAGAAACATGGCAACCGCACACTAATAAAACATGAGACCTAAGTGAAGATACAGGCCACCTGAGGAACCTAAATAACAAGGCAAACAGGTGAACATGGAAGGTAACTAAATCCAATAAGTAATAATCAAGGTAACCTGTAAACTAGAAAACAGGTAAGGGTGCCCTTCAGCGGTAACCTAAGGAATCAAGGAATCAACGCCTCCTGGATGTTCCACCAGGGTAGCTGAACGGCGATGGAAATCCCAAATGAGCCCCGGGGTCCAGAATGTCCCAATGTCCCAGTTCGAACTCATGATATATTGAGTCCCACGTCGGAACTGGCGACTGGAGAGGAAGCGTCACACAGTGTAGACTAGCTGTCCCTCTATCATGCGAGACGGAGGTGGAGGCCGAGTGGCCGGAACCAGAGGACTGAACAATTACAGGCTTGGGTCTGGAGATGTGGAAGGTGGGATGAACCCTTTGGATCGGGAATATAATAGGTCACTGGATTAATGCGCCATAGAACTTTGAATGGCCCAACATACAGGGGTGCCGACTTCCTTGATTACAAGCACAGAGGCAGATGCCTACTAGACAAACAGACCATCTGGCCGGAACGCAGGAGTGGACTCGAACGCGATGACGGTTGGCCTGTCACTGAACCCGAGCGAGGGCCTCAGGAGTGCTGACCGAACCTCTTCCAGGTCCGACGGCAATGAGATGAGACGTTGAGCGGATGGAACCGCCACTTCAATCTCCTGATCTGAAACAGAGGAGGCCATTCGTACAAAACCTGGAATGGTGACAGGCCGGTGGAGGAACACTGGAGAGTGTTGTGTGACTACACCACCAAGGGAAGATGCTGACTTCCAGTGGCGGGGGACAAACAGCACCATAAGGCGGTCTCCAGATCCTGGTTCACCTGCTCCGTTGGACCGTTGACTGAGGGTGATAGCCAGAGGACAAACTGTCCAATGACCCCAGAAGAGTACAGAACTCCCTCCAGATACTGGAGGCAAACGTACTGAATGACTACCTGGAGCAGTCTCACGGGCAGATGGAGCTTAGGCAGCGGAATGAAATGTTCCGCTTCTTGGAAAAGCGGTCCACATTGACCAGGATGACAGTGTGACCCTCTGAGGATGGAAGACCCATGATGAAATCCATAGAGATGAGACCAGGGTCGAGAAGGTGTTGGGAGCGGATGAAGAAGCACCAGAGGCTGCTGACAAGGAGTCTTGTTCCGGGAGCATGTCGAACAAGTAGCCACAAAGGTCCGACTGCTGAGGGCCACCAAAACCTCCTCCTCAGAAACTTTAGCATTCGCTTCCCTCAACGTATGAGAGGGGAGACACAACGACACCACTGCCATACCTTGGACCGTGAGGAACAAAAGATCTGTTAGATGGACGGCCTACAGGAACTGCCTTCCTACCTTGCGCCCTCCCTCTCTACAGTCCCTATACCCCAGGAGACCGGCACGAGGATGAGCAACCTAGGGATGATGGATCCAAGCGCCGATCCCCACTGGAGCTGGGGAACTGGTGAGAAAGGGCATCCAGCTTCACGTTCTTAGACCCCGGATGGTAAGATAACATGAATCTGAACCGAGTGAAGAAAAGAGCCCAACGAGCCTGTCGGGGACTGAGGCGTTTAACCTCCTGGATGTAGGCCAGGTTCTTGTAGTCAGTCCAAACCTTAAAGGAATGTTCCAAACCATCCAACCGGTGCCGCCACTCCTCCAAAGCCAGTTTGACCGTAAGAAGCTCCCCGATTACCAACATCATAGTTCTCTCTGCTGTAGTGAGACACATGGAAAATAATGCACAGGGATGAAGCTTTTACGGACTTTAGCCGAGCACTGAGACAGAACCACACTCAAGCCAACGTCAGAGGCATCCACCTCTACCATGAAGGGAAGAGAAGAACCGCATGAACTAGAATGGTGCAGAAGAAAACTGACGTTTCAGGTCCTGAACGCCTTCTCATCAGCAGGGGTCCAGCTTAAATGCCCAGCACTTGGTGAGCGCTGTCACGGCGTAGCCACCGAACTAAAGTCTTTTCAAATCTCCGGTAGAAATGAGCAAAATCCTTAAAAACGCTGGACTTGTTTGACTGTGCTGGGACTCGGTCAATTGACCACCGTTTCTACTCTTTTGGGAGTCCGTACACAGCCCTGAAACACGATGTACCCCCAGGGAATGAGATCGGAGGAACGTGAAGCTCACACTTTCGGCCTTCACAAACAACTGGTGAGAGAGAAGTCTTTGAAGAAGCTGGTGAACATGTTGATAATAATATTAATAATAATATATGCCATTTAGCAGACGCTTTATCCAAAGCGACTTACAGTCATGTGTGCATACATTCTACGTATGGGTGGTCCCGGGAATCGAACCCACTACCCTGGCGTTACAAGCCACCATGCTCTACCAACTGATGTGTTCAACCATGGACCTGGAGAAGATGAGGATGACATCCAGGTACACAAACATGAACTGGTGACAGAAGTTGCGCAGCACATCAATAACCATGGTCTGAAAATGGCAGAAGCATTTGTAAGTCCAAATGGCATGACAAGGTACTCATAATGTCCATTTGGAGTGTTGAATGTTGTCTTCCACTAGTCTCCTGTCTGATGCGCACCAGATTGTACGCATTCCATAAATCCAATATTGAGAAAACTGTTGCTCCCTGGAGTCTCTCAAAAGGCTGATGAAATAAGAGGAAGAGGGTAAAGGTTCTTCATGGTAATGTTATTTAAACCCAGGTAATCAGTACATGGACGTAATCCCTCATCTCTCTTTCCAACAAAGAAAAACCCCGCTCCAGCAGGTGAAGTGGATGGCCGATTAAAACCAGCCACCAGTGCCTCCTTAATTTAACTGTTCATGGCTGCAGTCTCCGGACCTGAGAGAGAATATTCCCCTTCTGAAGGAGTGGTGCCAGGCAGGAGGTCGACGACACAATCGTAGGACCTGTAAGGAGGAAGTTTGCTGGCCCTTCGCCAGCTAAAGACCTGACCCAGATCCCAGTAATCCCGAGGTACGCGGGAAAGATCAGGCTTGTCATCCCCAGCCGAGGGAACAGGAAAATCGGAAGCCTCCAGACGATCAGGGACAGAAAGATGTGGAGAGAGTTGCTGGCAGGTGGACTGGCATGAAGGATTCCATCCAAGAACTCTTACTGAGGGCCAGTCAATTTGAGTGGCCAGAAGCAAGGTGCGTACGTGTCGGCAGCTGGAGACTTTATCTGACTTTCCAGTATTCTCCAGTCTACTGACGAGTCATTCAGATTTCCGTCAGCTCGGGACATGAGGCACGGAAACGTCCAGACTGTCCACAGGAAAGACAACGTTGCTCGTTAATCCTGCACCATCTCTCCATCGCGGAAAGTCTTGTGCATCCCAATGTCCTTGTTTCCTCTGAATTATATGAAGGAGAACCAGAGAATTGAGAATTGAGAACTCTGACGGGGTACCGGACAAGCAAACTCAAACGCAGCATGTGGAACAAACAAAGAATCGACTCCCTCAGCGGAACCCGAAAAACTGGCAACAACTGGAACCCCTCCATCCTCTCACGACAATGTTCCCCGGCCGGTTGTCAATCCAGATGGCCAGAACGATAAGCTCATCGAGTGTGTCAGGGTTGTCCGGGGAAGCCTTGAGAACCTGCTGAATCCGAGTGAAGTGCCTCTGTATTCCAACCGCTCCTCAGTGGCAAGCGTCCGAAAGTCAATGGCATAATCAGCTAAGCTCCAGCTGCCCTGCAGAAGTGCAATATGTCTTTGAGCAGCGTTCCTGCCCCTGATGGGGTGATCAAAACCCTCTTCATCTCCTGGGTGAAGCTTTGCCAATTAAAACAAATGTCTTATTGCTGCTCCCATATGGCTGTGGCCCAGGCCAGAGCCCACCTTGAGAGCAAGGAGATGACATATGCCACTCTGGAACACTCGGTGGGACGTGTTGATGCCTGCAACTCAAAGGCCAGCGAGCACTGGAGCAGGAACCCACAACACCTCCCAGGATGCTCCTCATAGTGCTCTGGTGCCGGAGATGAGGCTCCCGATGGGAGGAAGACACTGAGCTGGTAGGGAGTGGAGGATTAGGAACAGCCACAGGTGCAGCAGCCATTGCTCCCGTCTGTCCTGTCTGCAGAGCGGACACAAGAGTTCTTAATTCATCCGACAATGTCTGCAGCCACGCCTCATGGCGACCAATCACAGTTCCATGGTGGGTGAGAGCCGACTGTAAATGGTTGAGTCCTGAATGTCCCTCGGACAACTGAGAAATCTCTACTGGATCCATTGTAGGCTTAGGTCTACTATAACAATAATGCTAGTAAGAACTCGAACCCAGGCACAGAGAAACACAGCAAGCAGAGGTAAGGGTAAATCCAGAACTTTTACTTAGAGTCTTAACAGAAACACGGAAACCGCATAAGAGCACACTAATAAAACATGAGACAAGCAAAGTTACAGGCCAACTGAGGAACCTAAATAACAAGGCAACCAGGTGAACATAGAAGGTAATTCATCACAGGTGAATCCAATAAGCAATAACCAGGGTAACCTGGAAACGAGAAAGAGTGCCCTCCAGCGGTAACCTGCAGAAACAACAATGACATAACACAGAAACTGTGACACTATCCAACAGTCTGATGGCCTGGAGATAGAAGCTGTTGAACAGTCTGATGGCCTGGAGATAGAAGCTGTTGAACAGTCTGAAGGTCTGGAGATAGAAGCTGTTGAACAGTCTGAAGGTCTGGAGATAGAAGCTGTTGAACAGTCTGATGGCCTGGAGATAGAAGCTGTTGAACAGTCTGATGGCCTGGAGATAGAAGCTGTTGAACAGTCTGATGGTCTGGAGATAGAAGCTGTTGAACAGTCTTATGGTCTGGAGATAGAAGCTGTTGAACAGTCTTATGGTCTGGAGATAGAAGCTGTTTAATAGTCGGATGGCCTGGAGATAGATGCTGTTTTTCACTCTCTTGTTCCCAGCTTTGATGCACCTGTACTGTATCCTCCTTCTAGATGGTAGCGGAGTGAACAGGCCATGACTTGGGTGGCTGAGTTGCCGTTCCAGGGGGTGATGCAAACCTCCCTGACCAAGACCCTCTACCCCGATTGCTCAGTTTGGCCGGGCGGCCAGCTCTAGGAAGAATCTTGGAGGTTCCAAACTTCTTCCATTTAAGAATATGAAGGCCACTGTGTTCTTGGGGACCTTCAATTCTGGTACCCTTCCCCAGATCTCCGACTCGACACAATCCTGTCAAACTTTTGAGTCTCATAGCAAAGGGTCTGAATACTTATGTAAATAAGGTATTCCATATACTGTACAGTACCAGTCAAAAGTTTGGACACACCTACTCATTCAAGGGTTTTTCTTTATTTTTGCTATTTTAAACCATAAAATAAACACATATGGAAACATGTAGTAACCAAAAGAGTGTTGTAGAAATCAAAATAGTAGCCATCCTTTGCATTGATGACAGCTTTGCACAATCTTGGCATTCTCTCAACCAGCTTCACCTGAAATGCTTTTCCAACGGCCTTGAAGGAGTTCCCACATATGCTGTGCACTTGTTGGCTTTTCCTTCACTCATCCCAAATCATCTCAACTGGGTTGAGGTCGGGTGATTGTGGAGGCCATATCATCTGATACAGCAATCCATCAATCTCCTTCTTGGTGAAATAGCCCTTACACAGCCTGGAGGTGTGTCCTGTTGAAAAACAAATGATAGTCTCACTATCGATTTTGAATGCTGTGGTAGCCATGCTGGTTAAGTATGTCTTGAATTCTAAATAAATCACTGACAGATTTCCACCTGTCTAATGTCCATTGCTTGTGTTTCTTGGCCCAAGCAAGTCTTCTCTATTATTGGTGTCCTTTAGTAGTGGGTTCTTTGCAATTCGACAATGAAGGCCTGATTCATGCAGTCTCCTCTGAACCGTTGATTTTGAGATGGGTCTGTTACTTGAACTCTGTGAAGCATTTATTTGGGCTGCAATTTCTGAGGCTGGTAACTCTAATGAATGTATCCTCTGCAGCAGAGGTAACTCTGGGTCTTCCTTTCTTGTGGCGATCCTTATGAGAGCCAGTTCCATCGTGAAGCTACATAGTTTTTGTAACTGGCACTTGGAAGAAACTTTCAAAGTTCTTGAAATTTTCTAGATTGACTTAACTTAAAGGTCTTAACTTAAAGTAATGATGGACTGTCGTTTTCTTGCTTATTTGAGCCGTTCTTGCCATAATATGGACATGGTCTTTTTCTAAATAGGTCTATCTTCTGTATACCACCACAACCTTGTCACAACACAACTGATTGCCTCAAATGTCTTAAGAAGGAAAGAAATCCCACAATTGAATTCAAATGCATTCCAGGTGACTACATCATGAAGCTGGTTGAGAGAATGCCAAGCGTGTGCAAAGCTATCATCAAGGCAAAGGGTGGCTACTTTGAAGACACTAAAATCTAAAAAATATATTTTGATTTGTTTTATTAAAAGTCTTCACTATTATTCTACAATGTAGAATCCTAATCCCTAGATGCACAACTTTGAACCCAGGCTCATAGGAGCTCTGGGTCCTAAGTAGTACACTATATGGGGAATAAGGTGTCATGGGGACACATGCCATTACTTTTTACAGATAGATGCAGTATCTAATAGTTGGAATGTTTCCATTGCTCTGTCCTCGGGTTTAAAAAATAACTAGACAAAATGACCCAGGTAGTTGAGACTTCAGGCTTGTTGTAGTTAACTGCATGCCATTATGGTGAAGCCATATGAGATCGTTGTATATAAAACATAGATTACTCTTGAAATATATTTTCTATAGCTGTAACATAACAGATAAAATAGAAGACTTAATGGTTGTATCCAGGACCATTTCTTTTCTGAGCTGCTTTATAATGACACAATTGACACTGAATGGGTAAATGAAAAGTGAGCACAAGCAGCTGCTACAATATACTATATTTCCATGACAAAGAAAGTGCTCAGGTTGGATATTCATTTGTGGCTGGCCATAATGGATTGGAAAAAATGAGAAGTTTGACTATGGAGTGTAGCATTTCAATAGCACATGATTCTATTACCCAACAGAACACAGAGCAAATTAAACACCTAGATTCAGCTAATAGGAATAGCAACTCATTGTAGCAATGTGAAGGTGTGTAGTGTGTCTCCCCTGAGCCATTTAAACAGTGTTCAAAACCACAGATTCCACCAGAGAGGGACACTATGTACAGGACATTCTAGAAACGTGATGACATACATTCTAGAAGTTTATTATATATATTCTACAATTCCTTTGCAGTCTCTCCTACAGTATAACATCAATCTGTCCTGGTCCCTCTGAAGAAGAGGGGTGTAGACTGGGTACAGAACTGCTGGAGACATCGCACTTACTGACTGACTGCTTCCCTTGGGACATAGGGGCAAGGGGGAAGGACATTAAATGAATACTTTACCTCTCCGGAGCAGGAAACCTGGTATGTGTGTATTTGTGTTTGCGTGTGAGCGTTTGTGTGTGTGTTTGCATTTGCATGCCCTCATGTGCGTGCATGCACCTGTATGTGTTTAGAGAGAGATGTATTGCGAGTCTTAAATTGATGACATCTGCTAGTATTGATCCTGCAGATGCCTCTAGATTATAATTAGATCAAACATCCAATAATAACATGTATTTTACGTGAGGCTGAGTGATGATGCATCAAGCTTTTACAACATTAGAGATATAAATAAATATTATATTAAGAGTAAGGTTTGCTCACTTCCAAATGTATGCATGAATTCAACTGCCTTACCTTTGTCCTTGCATATTAAAACTTTACATCTCCCAACATGTACAGCTTCTATATTGTGGCCAACATAATCCTTGTTTTGCAAAATGAAACCATTGATGTCATTGGATCTATCTGTCCTGATGCCTCTGTATCTTCTGAGAGGAGACAGGAGATGCGAGACAGGAGGTCTGACCTGGGAAATGTAGTGTGCAATCCCAAATGGCACCCAATTTAGTTATTTAGTGCACTACTTTTGACCAGGGCATTGCCAAAAAGTAGTGCACTCTATAGGGAATAGGGTGCCGCTAGGGACACACATATATAGCTTGTCAACAACATCATCAATGCTTACTGAAAGGTGACATATCTATTAGTTTTATATCAGTACTTTAATGGAATTGATTTATTCTCATGTGATCATCTGTTCCACAATATAAAAACCAAACCAGTCTGAGATATTTCTTAAAGTTGTCAAAGAAATGATTACTAATGTAGCCACATTTTTCAAGATGACACTGTTTGTAGATACTGTTCTA
>NW_025748844.1:0-30280 GCF_021184085.1 Oncorhynchus gorbuscha
CTTGGGGACCTTCAATGCTGCAGAATGATGGAGGCCACTGTGTTCTTGGGGACCTTCAATGCTGCAGAATGATCGAGGCCACTGTGTTCTTGGGGACCTTCAATGCTGCAGAATGATGGAGGCCACTGTGTTCTTGGGGACCTTCAATGCTGCAGAATGATGGAGGCCACTGTGTTCTTGGGGACCTTCAATGCTGCAGAATGATCGAGGCCACTGTGTTCTTGGGGACCTTCAATGCTGCAGAATGATGGAGGCCACTGTGTTCTTGGGGACCTTCAATGCTGCAGAATGATGGAGGCCACTGTGTTCTTGGGGACCTTCAATGCTGCAGAATGATGGAGGCCACTGTGTTCTTGGGGACCTTCAATGCTGCAGAATGATGGAGGCCACTGTGTTCTTGGGGACCTTCAATGCTGCAGAATGATGGAGGCCACTGTGTTCTTGGGGACCTTCAATGCTGCAGAATGATGGAGGCCACTGTGTTCTTGGGGACCTTCAATGCTGAATTGACCACAGAGTGAACTCAATCAAGTTGCAGAAACATCAAGAATTATCCAATGGAAACAGGATGCCTGAGCTCAATTTCAAGTCTCATAGCAAGGTCTGAATACTTATGTAAATGTGATCTTTCAGTTTTATGTTTAGTAAATTTGCAAACATTTCTTAACACCTGTTTTGCTTTGAAATTATAGGGTATTGTTTGTAGATTGATGAGAGGAAAACATTTGTTAATACATTTTCTAATAAGTCTGTGATGTAACATAATGGAAAGAGGATGTGGTCTGAGTACTTTTCCGAATGCACTGTAATTATATTTTAGCAATTACACTGACTTATGTATACTTCCTGGGTGACAGCTTTGTTTGAGGAGAGAAGTCTCGCTGTCTAATGTACTCTGCTTCCTGAGTACCCAGCTTTGTTTAGGGAAGAAGTCTAGCTGTTTTTACTCTGTCTTATGGGGTATTGTGACTTTGATTGCTGAGAGAAATCTAAATGTAATGTACTTTGGCTTCCTGGGTAAACAGCTTTGTTTAGGGATCAGAGCTCTGTAAAATGCGGACTCTGTTCCTGGGTAACATCTCATCTCAAGGGGAGAGCATTAATCTCGCTGTCTGGTCCCCTCTGCTTCCTGGGTAACAGCTCCTTGTTTAGGGGAAGGCTTTCATAGATGTTGGCCAGGGCTGCTATAACAGGTTTGTCTTCTAGATGGCCCCATTGTGCCTTTTGACCTTTTGCTGCTATAACAGCCTCCTCTCTTCTTGCACCTGGCTTTCCACTAGATGTATTTAACCTTGCTGCTATAACAGCCTCAGTTCTTTGCTCTGTGTTTGTATGTTAGCTTTCCACTAGTACTCTGAGAACTCTTGTTGCTATAACAGACTCACTCTTCTGAGAAGGCTTTCTACTAGATGTTGGAACATTACTGCTATAACAGCCTTATGCTTCTGGGAAGGCTTTCCACTAGATGTTGGAACATTGCTGATATAAAAGCCTCTCTCTTCTGTGAGAAGGCTTTCCACTAGATGTTGGAACATTGCAGGGGGACTTGCTTCCATTCAGCCACTGAGCATTACATATATGGCTATATATCTTATATGGCACCACACTCCTATATAGTATACTATTTGACCATAGCATGGTTATATATATATATTACATGTGACTGCTCCAGACAGTATTCGGCCCCCTTGAACTTTGCGACCTATTGCCACATTTCAGGCTTCAAACATAAAGATATAAAACTGTATTTTTTTTGTGAAGAATCAACAACAAGTGGGACACAACCATGAAGTGGAACGACATTTATTGGATATTTCAAACTTTTTAACAAATCAAAAACTGAAAAATTGGGATGTGAACTTTGCACAATTCTTTTTTAGGTAAAATGGCTCCACTAAGACACTACGAGTTCCACTAGGGCAAAACTACATAATAAATACATCTTGTTGTTGTTGATAGTAAGCCTAGCTGAGGTGAATTTCAACATAAAATCATAGTACAAGATTTCTGTCTGATAATAATGGGGGTCCTAGAAGATCAAAAAGACCACCCTAAGTGAAAGTGTAGCTTCTCTCTGTCTGTGAAGTAGGAGATATGGAGGATCAGGGTTGGATATATCGCTAGAGTGGTTCTTGAGTGGATGAGAGAGAGAGAGAGAGAGAGAGAGAGAGAGAGAGAGAGAGAGAGAGAGAGAGAGAGAGACAGAGAGACAGAAGAGACAGAGAGAGACAGAGAGAGAGAGAGAGAGAGAGAGAGAGACAGAGAGAGACAGAGAGAGACAGAGACAGAGACAAAAGAGAGAGAGAGAGAGAGAGCTCCAGAGAGAGAGAGAGAGAGAGAGAGAGGAGAGAGAGAGAGAGAGAGAGAGAGAGAGAGAGAGACAGAGAGAGACAGAGAGACAGACAGAGAGAGACAGAGAGAGACAGAGAGACAGAGACAGACAGACAGACAGACAGAGAGAGAGAGAGAGAGAGAGAGAGAGAGAGAGAGAGAGAGAGAGAGAGAGACCAGAGAGAGAGAGAGAGAGAGAGATTTCAAGAGAGAGAGAGACAGAGAGAGAGAGAGAGTCTACTAGAGAGAAATGAGACAAAGAGATAGACAGATAACAGACAACAATAAGACATAAAAGATAAGAATACCAGATAAATGGTAGTAGAGAGAGAATAAACATGCCAGAACCGGACAAGAACCTGACACCCTCAGCACACAGGAGGACAAACACCTACCTGTAGGTGACAGCATTTTCCACATGTGCCCCCTAGGCACAACTATGACAACATAACAAACAAAAACGGGTCACAACTCCTGCAGCTCTGTGTGCACGCTGGGTATGTACATAGTCAATGGTAGGCTTCGAGGGGACTCCTTTGGTAGGTACACTACCTTAGCTCTGTCGACGCTGGGTATGTACATAGTTAATGATAGGCTTCGAGGGGACTCCTACGGTAGGTACACCTATTAGCTCTGTAGCACGCCTGGGTATGTACATAGTCAATGGTAGGCTTCGAGGGGACACCTATGGTAGGTACATCTATAGCTCTGTCGCACGCTGGGTATGACATAGTTAATGGTAGGCTTAGAGGGACTCTATGGTAGGTACACCTATAGAGGTCGCACGCTGGGTATGTACATAGTCAATGGTAGGAGAGAGAGAGGGGACTCTAGAGTAGGTACACCTATAGCTCTGTCGCACGCTGGGTATGTACATAGTCAATGGTAGGCTTCGAGGGGACTCCTATGGTAGGTACATCTATAGCTCATCTCTTGGCAGTAGTACTGTATATCACCGACCTCAACCCAGAGTCTCTCAGAGCGTTCACAGTCAGCCCCCTGACACCCATATCAGACCACAGCAAAATCACAGTCTATTTGAACAGCAAGCAAAACCCAATGATGCATCAAAGCCAAAAAAACTGAGTAACATTAAGAAATGCTATAGATGGAATGAATGCAGTTTGGAAACCTACCAAAAAACAATTAAGCAACAACAAATTCAATCCCTTTTAGACAATGTCCTGGGTAAAACGTTCCACTGTAATAGTGAAGGTGTAAACTTGGCAGTAGAAAATCTTAACAGTATATTTGACCTCTCAGCTTCCCTATCAAATCTAAAAATCTCAAATAGAAAACCGGAGAAAATGAACAACAATGACAAATGGTTTGATGAAGAATGCAAAAATCTAAGAAAGAAATTGAGAAACCTGTCCAACCAAAAACATAGAGACCTGGAAAACCTGAGTCTACGCCTTCACTATGGTGAATCACTAAAACAATACAGAAATACACCACGGAAAAAGAAGGAACAGCATGTCAGAAATCAGCTCAATGTAATTGAAGAATCCATAGAATCTAACCACTTCTGGGAAAATTGGAAAACACTAAACAAACAACAACACAAAGAATTATCTATCCAAAATGGAGATGTATGGGAAAACCACTTCTCAATCTTTTTGGCTCTATAACAAAGAATAAAGAGCAAAAACATATACATGATCAATTACAAATCTTAGAATCAACTATTAAAGACTACCATAACCCACTGGATTCTCCAATTACCTTGAATGAGTTACAGGACAAAATAAAACCCTCCAAACCAAAAAGGCCTGTGGTGTTGATGGTATCCTTAAAACCTCTTGAGACTCTAGGAGACTCTACTCTTTTGGATAAAAAAAGTTCCCGTTTTAAACAAGATATTTTGTCACGAAAAAGATGCTCGACTATGCATATAATTGACAGCTTTGGAAGAAAACACTGACGTTTCCAAAAATGCAAAGATATTATCTGTGAGTGCCACAGAACTGATGCTACAGGCAAAACCAAGATGAAACTTCAAACAGGAAGTGAGCAAAATTTGGGCGCTGTTTTCCATTGTCTCCTTATATGGCTGTGAATGCGCCTGAGCGAGCCTACACTTTCTGCCGTTTCCCCAAGGTGTCTGCAGCATTGTAGCGTATTTGTAGGCATATCATTGGAAGATTGGCCATAGAGACTACATTTACCAGGTGTCCGCCCGGTGTCCTTTGTCGAAAGTAGTGCGTAATCTTCAGCTGCAAGCATTCTTCCATGTGATTCAGAGGAGAAAGCAGACTTCCCACGAAGCGATATATGTGAAAAACACCTTGAGGATTGATTCTAAACAACGTTTGCTATGTTTCAGTCGATATTATGGAGTTAATTTGGAAAAAGTTTGGCGTTTTGATGACTGAATTCTAGTTGTTTTTGGTAGCCAAGCGTGATGAACAAACGGAGCGATTTCTCCTACACAAAAGAATATTTTTGGAAAAACTGAACATTTGCTATCTAACTGAAGTCTCCTCATTGAAAACATCGAGAAGTTCTTCAAAGGTAAATTTGAATGCTTTTCTTGTTTTTTGTGAAAATGTTCCCCGCTGAATGCTCGCTAAATGCTATGCTAGCTATCAATACTCTTACACAAATGCTTGTTTTGCTATGGTTGAAAAGCATATTTTGAAAATCATCTGAGATGACAGTGTTGTTAACAAAAAGGCTAAGCTTGAGAGCTAGCATATTTATTTCATTTCATTTGCGGTTTTTCATGAATAGTTAACGTTGCGTTATGGTAATGAGCTCGGGCTGTATTCACGATCCCGGATCCGGGATGACTAGTATCAGAGTTTTAATGAAATGATCAAATATACAGACAACAAATTTCAATTGCAATACTAATTCTCTTTAACATTCCTTAGCTCTGGCATCTTCCCCAATATTTGGAACCAAGGACTGATCACCCCAATCCACAAAGTGGAGACAAATTTGACCCCAATAACTACGTGGAATATGCATCAATAGCAACCTTGGAAAAATCCTCTGCATTATCATTAACAGCAGACTGGTACATTTCCTCAATGAAAACAATGTACTGAGCAAATGTCAAATTGGCTTTTGCAAATTACCCGTACAACAGACCATGTATTCACCCTGCACACCTAATTGACAGCCAAACAAACCAAAACAAGGCAAAGTCTTCTCATGCTTTGTTGATTTCAAAAGCAACCGACTCCAATTTGGCATGAGGGTCTGCTATACAAATTGATGGAAAGTGGTGTTGGGGGGTAAAACATAGAACATTATAAAAATCCATGTACAGAAAAAATCCATGTACAAGAAACAGGTGAAGTCCTTCCTAGGTCTGGCAGGGTGGTACCCGGAGATTCATTCCACAGTTTTCGACCATCGCTGTCCTCTGACCAACCTCACTTCGAAGGGGGCCAGCAACCCTGTGAAGTGGACAGAGGAGTGTGAGGAAGCCTTCATGACACTGAAAACCGACTGTGCTCATTCCTGTTCTCCAGACCCCTGATTTTCAGAAGAGATTCTCGTGCAGGTGGACGCTTCGGCTGTAGGAAGTGGAGCTGTACTGGCCCAAGGGGAGCCAAGAGAAGAGCTTCCTGTGCTGTACCTGAGTCGGAAGCTGTTGCCCAGGGAAACCAGGTATTCTACAATCGAAAAGGAGTGCCTGGCTATAAAGTGGGCCCTAGATAGCCTCAGTTACTACCTTCTTGGGAGGGAATTTGACCTGCACACGGACCACAGAGCACTGACCTGGATCCAGACCATGAAGGACCGGAATTCTCGTGTGACCAGGTGGTATCTGGAGCTCCAGCCCTTCAGGTTCTGTGTCCGTCACAAGGCAGGAAAAGAGAACGTTACTGCGGACTACCTATCAAGGCTCCCGTACATGGTCGCTTCAGGAGAGGAGGAAGGTAATGTGACGTAGAAGTCCGTCACTGGCCGCGGGCAGCATTTAGTTCTTTACTTGCACACACATATTCTTCACTCCTCCCTGCTCCATTATAAGATAAGTTAACAATGTGGGTCGACACACAAATTAACTTCTGTCTTGGTGCATGCATTTCACACCTGTCAGTGTTCATATTTGAGAGATACAATAATTATTATACTTATCAATGTTGTGGATGAGCGCATTGTTTGTTTGTTCTGTTCCTCTCTCTCCATCTCTGTAGCTTCCGGGTATGCTGGAAAAGGACCCGAGCTAAGGGAATTGGGTTGACTTTATAGTGCCTGGCCCAAATGGCTCAGTAATGCATATGGGCATATTGAAAGATATTGTCAGTAGTGAGGTAATGTTGTAAATGTTATGTTGTGATATTGTTTAAAACCGTGTTGCAATGTATATCCTTTAGTATGTTTAGTTCATGGAAAAGGTAGGTTTGTATTGTTAATTGATTAATTAATTAGGGTTAATTGTTCTGAGGGAGGGGCTAGCCCTACAAAAGGAGCCTCTTTCAGTCATGGGGAGGTTTTTTGTTTTGATTGAGCTGTGGATGGGGCAGCATTGTTTTTAAGCTGTCCCATAAGGTAGACGTTGATGGCAGTACTGTTGTTTTTTTGTTCGGAATCACTTGTAAATAAACACCTTTGCACAGAAGAACTTTTGCGGTTCCGCCATCTTTTTATTTTGATAGAGGTTAGGTTATCCAGTTTAGCCTTCTGCCTACTCTACGTGACACAGTCATAGAGCCCATTGCACTTTACGGTTGTGAGGTCTGGGGTCCACTCACCAACCAAGACTTCACAAAATGGGACAAACACCAAATTGAGACTCGCATACAGAATTCTGCAAAATATCCTCCGTGTACAACGTAGAACACCAAATAATGCATGCAGAGCAGAATTAGGCCAATACACACTAATTATCAAAATCCAGAAAAGAGACGTTAAATTCTACAACCACCTAAAAGGAAGCGATTCCCAAACCTTCGATAACAAAGCCATCACCTACAGAGAGATGAATCTGAAGAAGAGTCCCCTAAGCAAGCTGGTCCTGGGCCTCTGTTCACAAACACAAACACACGCCACAGAGCCCCAGGACAGCAGCACAATTCGACCCAACCAAATCATGAGAAAACAAAAGATAATTACTTGACACATTGAAAGAAACAAAAAAAGAGCAAACTAGAATGCTATTTGGCCCTAAACAGGGAGTACACAGTGGCAGAATACCTGTCCACTGTGACTGATCCAAACTTAAGGAAAGCTTTGACTATGTACAGACTTAGTGAGCATAGCCTTACTATTGAGAAAGGCCACCGTAGACAGACCTGGCTCTCAGAAGATAGGCTATGTGCATACTGCCCACAAAATGAGTTTGAAACTGAGCTGCACTTCCTAACCTCCTGTCCAACGTATGACCATATTAGAGATACATATTTCCCTCAGATTACACAGATCCACAAAGAATTTGAAAACAAATCCAATTTTGATAAACTCCCACATCTACAGTGTGCCATCACAGCAGCAAGATTTGTGACCTGTTGCCACGAGAAAAGGGCAACCAGTGAAGAACAAACACCATTGTAAATACAACCCATATTTATGCTTATTTATTTTGCCTTGTGTTCTTTAACCATTTGTACATTGTTACAACACTGTATATATATATATATATATGTGTGTATAATATGACATTTGTAATGTCTTTATCATTTTGAAATGTCTGTATGTGTAATGTTTACTGTTAATTTTGATTGTTTATTTAACTTTTGTATATTATCTAGCTCACTTGCTTTGGCAATGTTAACACATGTTTCCCATGCCAATAAAGCCCCTTGAACTGAATTGAATCAGAGAGAAGACAGAGACAGAGACAGAGAGAGACAGAGAGAGACAGAGAGAGACAGAGAGAGACAGAGAGAGACAGAGAGACAGAGAGACAGAGAGAGAGAGAGAGAGAGAGACAGAGAGAGAAGAAAGACAGAGACAGAGAGAAAGAAAGACAGAGAGACACAGAGAGAGAGAGAGCGCATTAGGTTCAAAGATTGTAAACAATGTCTCAACCCTGTCCATTAGTTCATATTCCCCTACTTAACCCTTTACTCTCCACAATGAGACTCAACCAGCAGAAGGTTGAGCAGAAGGTTTCACGGTCACTGTAAACTTAATTACGTAGTTATTATGCAGTGTATGGCAACTCATGTGTTACATTTCTAGCCAAATACCCACTATAGCCATTAATAATGTTCATTATGATGTGCACACACACCCGCACACCCGCAGACACACACACGCAGGCACACACACACACACGCACACACAAAGACACAGACACACGCAGGCACACAGGCACACAGACACACGCATGCACACATACAGACACACACACACACGCATGCACACACACACAGAGACACACACACACACATACACACGCATGCACACACACAGACTCAGACACACACTCACGCATGCACACACACAGACACAAACACACACACACAGACACACACAGACACACACAGACACACACACACACACACACACACACACACGTCTGTCATTGGACTGCGCCACTGGAGTTGTTGTTTGTGCGGTTGAAAGGAGGTCACAGTGGTATTTCCATTTGACCAAATGTGTTACTGCCTGATGGGAGGCACAGTAAATGCAATTTAACATTATAGAGAAGAACATTTAATTATAGTTATTTTCATGTCACATTACGATATATAGTGACAATATATCGCTGGGAAGTGTTGTGAAAGACTGGGTAGTGTTATGACTGGGTAGTGTTATGACTGGGTAGTGTTATGACTGGGTAGTGTTATGACTGGGTAGTGTTATGACTGGGTAGTGTTATGACTGGGTAGTGTTATGACTGGGTAGTGTTATGACTGGGTAGTGTTTAGAATGGGTAGTGTTTAGAATGGGGTGTTTAGAATGGGTCATATTTAGACTGGATAGTGTTTAGACTGGGTAGTGTTTAGAATGGGTAGTGTTATGACTGGGTAGTGTTTAGAATGGGTAGTGTTTAGACTGGGTAGTGTTAAGAATGGGTAGTGTTATGACTGGGTAGTGTTATGACTAGGTAGGGTTTAGAATGGGTAGTGTTTAGAATGGGTAGTGTTATGACTGGGTAGTGTTATGACTGGGTAGTGTTATGACTGGGTAGTGTTATGACTGGGTAGTGTTAATAATGGGTAGTGTTATGACTGGGTAGTGTTATGACTAGGTAGGGTTTAGAATGGGTAGTGTTTAGAATGGGTAGTGTTATGACTGGGTAGTGTTATGACTGGGTAGTGTTATGACTGGGTAGTGTTATGACTGGGTAGTGTTTAGAATGGGTAGTGTTTAGAATGGGTAGTGTTTAGAATGGGTAGTGTTTAGAATGGGTAGTGTTTAGAATGGGTAGTGTTTAGAATGGGTAGTGTTATGACTGGGTAGTGTTTTTAGTGTTTAGACTGGGTAGTGTTTAGAATGGGTAGTGTTTAGAATGGGTAGTGTTTAGAATGGGTAGTGTTTGGACTGGGTACTGTTAGTGTTATGACTATAACACATCCGAACGGTTTCAAATCTATCAGGAGCCCTCTAAGGAAAATGCAACTCTCACAAATATGTAGATGCCAGTTGTTTTTCTCTCAGACACCCACAGACCTAGAAAACATGAATGGATGGAGACTGTTTTGGGCCAAAGAAATGGGCAAAATAAAGAATGTTTCCCGATCTTTCTCATATCTCTCAGATTGCCCAACTCAGAAATGTGCTGTTCATTGTAGTACTTTGGTCGTCAGATCCCCCCCTCCCCTACGGTTGCTCTTTTAAGGGTGGGTGAGTTACAGATACAGGTATCCTGCGTGTGTGTATCCTGCGTGTGTATATCCTGCGTGTGTATCCTGTGTGTGTATCTTTTCTCTAATCCTCACAGGTGGCAATCATCATTCCCCAATCAGTCATCAATCAGTCGCTAATCAGAAGACACACCTCCTCCTGTTTCCATTACCCAATCACATTCCTTTTCCCTTGTTTTAAGGAAGGACATATACCGTGAGAAAGGACATATAGCTATAGACCTTGTGTTGCTCCATTTAGTGAATCTGTTATTAATCACAGAGCTGCCACCATGAGAAAGGACATACCTGCAGACCTTTTTAACACCTAGACGGGGAACAGGCCGTCAGCCTTCAACACGACATACATATTCAATCTGTTACAAAACACTGTCTAAAAAAAACTGATTTTATTTCCAAGGAATCTGCCTCAGTCTGTGACGTAGACGCTATGTGTTTTTCCTCCTACAGCTGGCCTTGGATCTTTGTGTGTCTGGAGAGAATATGTTGAATACAAGGAACATTGATTGTAACCACAAGGTCTTTTCACAGTGTAAAAATGGAGTTCCATACAGCAACGTGGCTATTAGTTAAGCCATCATGTCAAAATTAGTCGTAGAATGTGTACTGTGGAGAAAAAAGGAAATAATACAATGTTGGACGTTCTCTGTCTCTCTGTCTTGGTCTCTGTCTTGTCTCTTCGACTTGTCTCTTCGACTTGTCTCTTCGACTTGTCTCTTCGACTTGTCTCTTCTCTGTCTTGTCTCTGTCTCTTCTCTGTCTCTTCTCTGTCTCTTCTCTGTCTCTTGACTTGTCTCTTCGACTTGTCTCTTCGACTTGTCTCTTCGACTTGTCTCTTCTCTGTCTCTTCTCTGTCTCTTCTCTGTCTCTTCTCTGTCTCTTCTCTGTCTCTTCTCTGTCTCTTCGACTTGTCTCTTCGACTTGTCTCTTCGACTTGTCTCTTCGACTTGTCTCTTCGACTTGTCTCTTGGTCTCTGTCTTGGTCTCTGTCTTGGTCTCTGTCTTGGTCTCTGTCTTGTCTCTGTCTTGGTCTCTGTCTTGGTCTCTGTCTTGGTCTCTGTCTTGGTCTCTGTCTTGGTCTCTGTCTTGGTCTCTGTCTTGGTCTCTGTCTTGGTCTCTGTCTTGGTCTCTGTCTTGGTCTCTGTCTTGGTCTCTGTCTTGGTCTCTGTCTTGGTCTCTGTCTTGGTCTCTGTCTTGGTCTCCGTCTTGGTCTCCGTCTTGGTCTCCGTCTTGGTCTCCGTCTTGGTCTCCGTCTTGGTCTCCGTCTTGGTCTCCGTCTTGGTCTCCGTCTTGGTCTCCGTCTTGGTCTCCGTCTCTTCTCTCTCTCTCAAACTTTCTCCACCTCATTCAGCCACTCCACAAATGGAACAGAGCAGAGGCATCAATAACTTAATTTCTGATTGTTTATTTCACTTGCATTGGCAATGTAAACATTTCTTTCCCATGCCAATCAAGCCCTTTGAATTTAATTAGAGAGAGAGAGAGAGAGAGAGAGTTTAACATCATCCTCAGCTCTGGTATCTTCCCCAATATTGTTCACCCCAATAAACAAAAGTGGAGACAAACTTGACTCCAATAACTACCGTGGGCAAATCCTCTGCATTAACATTAACAGCAGACTCCTACAACGTACTGAGCGGATATCAAATTGGCTTTTTACCCAATTACCACGTGCTCACCCTGCACACCCTCATTCACAAACAAAACAAAAGCAAAATGTTCTCATGCTTTCTTGACTTCAAAAAAAGCTTTTGACTCAACTTGACATGAAGATCTGCTATACAAACTGATTGAAAACAGTTTTGGGAGAAATAAAATGACATTATTAAATCAATGCACACAAAATAACAAGTGTGCGGTTAAAATGAGCAAAAAAAAACATTATTTCCACAGTGTTGCAAAAAAGGTCCAGTTACCAGGGAACACGAATACAAATTCTATCCAGTCACCGTTGCCGTAGAGCACACAAAACAAACTATACATACCTCGGCCGTCAGCGCCTAAGGTAACTTCCACAACACTGTGAACGATCTGAGAGACAAGGCAAGAAGGCCCTTCTACGACATTAAAAGGAACGTCAGCTGTTGTTCGTATGTATACGTTTGTATATGGAGTAATAAATATATAAAGTTGGAAGAAAAAGTATGTGAACCCTTTGGAAATACCTGGATTTCTGCATCAATTGGTTCCTACAATTTGATCTGATCTTCATCTAAGTCACAACAATTGTACAAATTTCATGTCTTCATTGAACACACCGTGTAACCATTCACAGTAAAGGGCGGACAAAGTATGCAAACCCTTGGATTTAATAACAGGTTGACCCTCCTTTGGCAGCAATAACCTCAAACAAACGTTTTCTGTAGTTGTGGAACAGACCTGCACAACGGTCAGGAGGAATTGTGGACCATTCCTCTTTACAAAACTGTTTCAGTTCCACAATATTCTTGGGATGTCTGGTGTGAACCGCTCTCTTGAGGTCATGCCACAGCATCTCAAATCGGGTTGAGGTCAGGACTGACTGGGCCACTCCAGAAGGTCAGGACTCTGACTGGGCCACTCCAGAAGGTCAGGACTCTGACTGGGCCACTCCAGAAGGTCAGGACTCTGACTGGACCACTCCAGAAAGTCAGGACTGACTGGGCCACTCCAGAAAGTCAGGACTGACTGGGCCACTCCCAGAAAGTCAGGACTCTGACTGGGCCACTTCAGAAGGTCAGGACTCTGACTGGGCCACTTCAGAAGGTCAGGACTCTGACTGGGCCACTTCAGAAGGTCAGGACTCTGACTGGGCCACTCCAGAAGGTCAGGACTCTGACTGGACCACTCCAGAAAGTCAGGACTGACTGGGCCACTCCAGAAAGTCAGGACTGACTGGGCCACTCCAGAAAGTCAGGACTCTGACTGGGCCACTTCAGAAGGTCAGGACTCTGACTGGGCCACTTCAGAAGGTCAGGACTCTGACTGGGCCACTCCAGAAGGTCAGGACTGACTGGGCCACTCCAGAAGGTCAGGACTGACTGGGCCACTCCAGAAGGTCAGGACTCTGACTGGGCCACTCCAGAAGGTCAGGACTCTGACTGGGCCACTCCAGAAGGTCAGGACTCTGACTGGGCCACTCCAGAAGGAATATTTTCTTCTGTTCAAGCCATTCTGTTGTTACATCGGTCTAATGGGTTGTTGTCCTGTTCAAATCAAATTTATTTATATAGCCCTTCGTACATCAGCTGATATCTCAAAGTGCTGTACAGAAACCCAGCCTAAAACCCCAAACAGCAAACAATGCAGGTGTAAAAGCACGGTGGCTAGGAAAAACTCCCTAGAAAGGCCAAAACCTAGGGAAGAAACCAGAGGAACCGGGCTAGGCCAGTCCTCTTCTGGCTGTGCCGGGTAGAGATTATAACAGAACATGACCAAGATGTTCAAATGTTCATAAATGACCAGCATGGTCAAATAATAATAAGGCAGAACAGTTGAAACTGGAGCAGCAGCACAGTCAGATGGACTGGGGACAGCTGGAGCCATCATGTCAGGTAGTCTGGGGCACGGTCCTGGGCTCAGGTCCTCCAGAAGAAAGTCAGAGAATTAGAGAGCTGGGGGGCCAGTCCTCTTCTGGCTGTGCCAGGATTATAACAGAACGTGGCCAAGATGTTCAAATGTTCATAAATGACCAGCATGGTTGAATAATAGTAAGGCAGAACAGTTGAAACTGGAGCAGGAGCATGGCCAGGTGGACTGGGGTTCAGCAAGGAGTCCTCATGTCAGGTAGTCCTGGGACATGGTCCTAGGGCCCAGGCCAGTTGAAACTGGAGCAGCAGCATGGCCAGGTGGACTGGGACAGCAAGGAGTTGCATCACCTAACTTCTGTTGAGCTTCAATTGGCGGAAAGACAGCCTTACATTCTCCTGCAAAATGTCTTGATAAACTTGGGAATTCATTTTCTGTCGATCATAGCAAGCTGTCCTATCACTGAGGCACCAAAGCAGCCCCAAACCATGATCCTCCCTCCACCAGACTTTACAGTTGGGATGAGGTTGATGTTGGTGTGCTGTGTCTTTTTTCTCCACACAGTGTTGTGTGTTCCTTCCAAACAACTCAACTGTTGTTTCATTTGTCGCAGAATATTTTTCCAGTAGCACTGTGGAACATCCAGGTGCACTTTTGAGAACTTCAGATGTGCAGCAATGTTTTTTTTTGGACAGCAGTGTCTTCTTCCGTGGTGTCCTCCCATGAACACTATTCTTGTTTAGTGTTTTTGTATCGTAGACTCGTCAACAGAGATGTTAGCATGTTCCAGAGATTCCTGTAAGTCTTTAGCTGACACTCTAGGATTCTTCTTAACCTCATTGAGCATTCTGCGCTGTGCTCTTGCAGTCATCTTTGCAGGATGGCCACTCCTAGGGAGAGTAGCAACAGTGCTGAACTTTCTCCATTTATAGACAATTTGTCTTACCGTGGTATGATGAACATCAAGGCTTTTAGAGATACTTTTGTAACCCTTGCCAGCTTTATGCAAGTCAACCATTCTTAAACTTAGGTCTTCTGAGATCTTTTGTTCGAGGCATGGCTTCTTGTGAATAGCAAACTCAGTGAGTGTATTTTATAGGGCAAGGCAGCTCTTACCAGCATCTCCAATCTTGTCTCATTGATTGGACTCCAGGATAGCCGACTCCTGACTCCAATTAGTTTTTGGAGAAGTCATTAGCCCAGGGGTTCACATACCTTTTTCCAACCTACACTGTGAATGTTTTAAATTCTGTATTCAATATAGACAAGAAAAAATACAATCATTTGTGTGTTTATTTTAAGCACACTGGGTTTGTCTATTGTTGTGACTTAAATGAAGATCAGATAACATTTTATAATAACTCAAACTCACATCATTTCTTGCCACTGTATTTATATGAAAAAATATATATAAAACATTTAATAAAAGGAATATGAAATTAGAAAAATTATAAATAATAATAAATTCCCAATTAGGATCTGGCTAAAGAAAACTCAAATCAATTATAAAACTGTCATGCCTTGGTCATAGTGTTTTGTGTTTTCGTTATATATTTGGTCAGGCCAGGGTGTGACATGGGTTTAATGTTGTGTTTCGTATTGGGGGTTTTGTAGGTATTGGGATTGCGGCTGAGTAGGGGTGTAGCATAGGTTGGCTGCCTGAGGCGGTTCTCAATCAGAGTCAGGTGATTCTCGTTGTCTCTGATGGGGAACCGTATTTAGGTAGCCTGGTTTCGCTTTGTATTTCGTGGGTGATTGTTCCTGTCTCTGTGTAGTGTTCACCAGATAGGCTGTGATTAGGTTTCACGTTCCGTTTGTTGTTTTTGTATATTACGTTATTTTCATGTATCGTCATTTCATTCATTAAAGAACATGAGTAACCACCACGCTGCATTTCGGTCCGACTCTCTTTCGACAAACGAAGAACGCCGTTACAAGAACCCATTGCCCTCTATGGTTGTGAGGTCTGGGGTCCGCTCACCAACCAAAAATTCACATAATGGGACAAACAACAAATTGAGACTCTGCATGCAGAATTCAACAGAAAAATCCTCAATTTACAACGTAAAACACAAAGCCATGCATGCAGAGCAGAGTTAGGACAATACCAGTTATCTATCTGCCCTAGGCAGACCTGGCTCACAAAATGAGGTGGAAACTGAGATGCACTTCCTAACCTCCTGCCCAATTTATGACCATATTAGAGACGCATATTTCATTCATATTACACAGACCAATAAAGAATTTGTAAACAAATCACATTTTGATAAACTCCCATATCTACTAGGTGAATACCACAGTGTGCCATCACAGCAGCAACATTTGTGACCTGTTGCCACGAGAAAAAGGGCAACCAGTGAAGAACACACACCATTGTAAATACAACCCATATTTATGCTTATTTATTACAATCCATATGTATGTTTATTTGTACTTGAACTATTTGCACATAGCCAGAGAACCAGCAGTCCGTCCCTATCTCATCCAGCAGGACAGGTTGATGGAAGACAAAGAGAAGGAGACAGAGAGAGAGACAGAGAGAGAGACAGAGAGAGAGACAGAGACAGAGAGAGAGAGAGACAGAGAGAGAGAGAGAGACAGAGAGAGAGACAGAGAGAGACAGAGAGAGAGACAGAGAGAGAGAGAGAGACAGAGAGAGAGACAGAGAGAGAGACAGAGAGAGAGAGAGAGAGACAGAGAGAGAGACAGAGAGAGACAGAGAGACAGAGAGAGAGACAGAGAGAGACAGACAGAGAGAGACAGAGAAGACAGACAGAGAGAGACAGAGAGAGACAGAGAGACAGAGAGAGACAGAGAGAGACAGAGAGACAGAGAGAGACAGAGAGAGACAGAGAGACAGAGAGAGACAGAGACAGAGACAGAGACAGAGAGAGAGAGAGAGAGAGAGAGAGAGAGAGAGAGAGAGAGAGAGAGAGAGAGAGAGAGAGAGAGAGAGAGAGAGAGAGAGAGAGAGAGAGACAGAGAGAGAGAGAGAGAGAGAGAGAGAGAGAGAGAGAGACAGAGACAGAGACAGAGACAGAGACAGAGACAGAGACAGAGACAGAGACAGAGACACAGAGAGAGAGAGAGAGAGAGAGAGAGAGAGAGAGAGAGAGAGAGAGAGAGAGAGAGAGAGAGAGAGAGAGAGAGAGAGAGAGAGAGAATACATAAAGGGGGAGGAGAGAGGCAGGGAAAAAAAAGAGGATAAGAGGAGGGAAGACGAGGGAGGTAAGATTTTAAGAGGAGAGGGTGGCTGTCGGAGGGAAAATGGAGGAGAAAGAGGAGGAAAGAAAATAATGTTATGGGCTGAAGAACGAAAGGCAATATGATTCTAGTCTGATGATAGGACCACTGTTGGGCTGTATTCAGTCTGATGATAGGACCACTGTTGGGCTGTATTCAGTCTGATGATAGGACCACTGTTGGGCTGTATTCAGTCTGATGATAGGACCACTGTTGGGCTGTATTCAGTCTGATGATAGGACCACTGTTGGGCTGTATTCAGTCTGATGATAGGACCACTGTTGGGCTGTATTCAGTCTGATGATAGGACCACTGTTGGGCTGTATTCAGTCTGATGATAGGACCACTGTTGGGCTGTATTCAGTCTGATGATAGGACCACTGTTGGGCTGTATTCAGTCTGATGATAGGACCACTGTTGGGCTGTATTCAGTCTGATGATAGGACCACTGTTGGGCTGTATTCAGTCTGATGATAGGACCACTGTTGGGCTGTATTCAGTCTGATGATAGACCACTGTTGGGCTGTATTCAGTCTGATGATAGGCAAACAGACACACACACACACACACACACACACACACACACACACACACACACACACACACACACACACACACACACACACACACACACACACACACACACACACACACACACACACACACACACACACACACACACACGTAAATGTTCATGTCCACCAACCCATTAGCAGCTTGATTAAATTAGATGATTTTACTGGCCTCTATTAGTGTAATGACAGTTTTATCAATGACCACTATTACTGTCTTATTGGGATAAGCTGTTGACATGCCCCTTTGACTATCCCTGTGTCCATGAACACAGATCATATTCCTCATTTAAAAGGAGCAGTAACTGAAATACAGACACTGACTGTATCCCTGTAACCTCTCACATGATATAGTTTAATACAATATCATCTCCTGCAGAATTATATTTAGTTTTTTTTGCAGTAAAATAATATCACCATTGTTCATTTTGTCTCGAGAACAGGAGTGGAGAAATATAATATAATATATAATTTCTTTCTTTCAGCGTCTCTTGAGAAAATGTGAATGCTTGTGTAATGTGTCATCTTTGACACTGCTGTACAAGCGGACAGTATTTCAACCACATAACATATCGACCCCTTAGACGAACTGCAAAGGAACAATTTAGAGTTTGGAGTTATTGGACTTTTTCCCGGTCCCTAAAGGAAACTATTGCATTCATTCTATCAATGTATTCTGGTGAAGTATTCTGGCACTACTTTACTGTTTTCTGGCGTAACAAGTTATGAAGAGACGCTGTGTGTATATAGCTCTGAGTTGACAACAAAAAAATGTCTTTTACAACATTTTGTAAATTATAATATGGTCTACCAAATGTTGGGAAATGATCAGCAAGAGGTTGTCTAAAGTAAGGGAGAAAGTAGCCAATTGTTTATACTGTCCATTAAGGAGTATAAGCATAATGAATTGTTACGGAGGGTTGAACATGCGCAGGTAGTCTACATCATCAAACAACACTAATGACATAAAGGCTGAGCCTGCGCAGACTGAGAGAAACAACACTAATGACATGTTAAGCTGAGCCTGCGCAGACTTAGAGAAACAACACTAATGACATGTTAAGCTGAGCCTGCGCAGACTGAGAGAAACAACACTAATGACATGTTAAGCTGAGCCTGCGCAGACTGAGAGAAACAACACTAATGACATGTTAAACTGAGCCTGCGCAGACAGAGAAACAAACACTAATGACATGTTAAGCTGAGCCTGCGCAGACTGGAGAGAAACAACACTAATGACATGTTAAACTGAGCCTGCGCAGACTGAGAGAAACAACACTAATGACATGTTAAGCTGAGCCTGCGCAGACTGAGAGAAACAACACTAATGACATGTTAAACTGAGCCTCGCAGACTGAGAGAAACAACACTAATGACATGTTAAACTGAGCCTGCGCAGACTGAGAGAAACAACAATGAAAGGGATGAGATGTTTACATGCCACAGTATCCCATCTAAGATCAGCATTTCCCATCTTATCAGGGTTTATCATATGGGGGGGTTGGGTAGTAAACGGGATATGATATGATGTTTATATGAGTCAACTCAGTAACAGAATAAATCAAATCAAATGTAATTATATAGCCATTCTTACATCAGCTGATCTTCCAAAGTGCTGTACAGAAACCCAGACTAAAACCCCAAACAGCAAGCAAATGCAGGTGTAGAATACTTGAGTATTCCAAAGAAACCATGTAAACAAAGAAACAGGATGTGGGTGGGCATGTAAACAATGGTACGCTGGTATAATATAATAACAGGATGTGGGTGGGCATGGTATAATAACAATGGTAAAACAATACGCTGGTATAATAACAGGATGTAACAGGGTGAGCATGTAAACAATGGTACGCTGGTATAATAACAGGATGTGGGTGGGCATGTAAACAATGGTACGCTGGTATAATAACAGGATGTGGGGTGGGCATGTAAACAATGGTACGCTGGTATGAATAAACAACAGGATGTGGGTGGGCATGTAAACAATGGTACGCTGGTATAATAACAGGATGTGGGTGGGCATGTAAACAATGGTACGCTGGTATAATAACAGGATGTGGGTGGGCATGTAAACAATGGCACGCTGGTATAATAACAGGATGTGGGTGGGCATGTAAACAATGCACGCTGGTACGCTGGTATAATAACAGGATGTGGGTGGGCATGTAAACAATGGTACGCTGGTATAATAACAGGATGTGGGGTGGGCATGTAAACAATGGCACGCTGGTATAATAACAGGATGTGGGTGGGCATGTAAACAATGGTACGCTGGTATAATAACACGCTGTATAATAACAGGATGTGGGTGGGCATGTAAACAATGGTAAACGCTGGTATAATAACAGGATGTGGGTGGGCATGTAAACAATGGTACGCTGGTATAATAACAGGATGTGGGTGGGCATGTAAACAATGGTACGCTGGTATAATAACAGGATGTGGGTGGGCATGTAAACAATGGTACGCTGGTATAATAACAGGATGTAACAGGGTGGGCATGTAAACAATGGTACGCTGGTATAATAACAGGATGTTGGTGGGCATAACAGGTATGTAAACAATGGTACGCTGGTAAACAGGATGTGGGTGGGCATGTAAAAATGGTACGCTGGTAACAGGATGTGGGTGGGCATGTAAACAAACGCACTGCATGAATGGAACTGGTATAATAACACTGTAAACCAAAGGTGAGTGAAGCACTGGAATGGAACCACTGCTGAAATAGAATAGAAAAACATACCATCTAACTATGTATAGGCAATGCCATAGAAACAACGTACTACACAAACTGTAACTTAAATGAGGTGAACTATGACGTTCTACACTGTGTACAACCTCTGAATCACTAACCAACAGAATGCCACTGTTTCAATGTAGCCCCACCCCTGCAGTGCTAGCTACGCTGCTAGGTAGCCTCCGTCTGTGTGGTCCCTCTCTCCCATTCCTCCGTCCTGTTTTCATTCATCTTTATCGATCCTTAGGTATCAATCCAACCTGTCCTTTTCGTTTGAGAGCTCATTCCTACCGGCGTGGTAGACATGTGCTTCTATACCAATCTACCTATTCTGCTAGCATATTGTCCATCCAGCCCAGCGTTGACCAGCTCTCTATGCAGGCGCGCGTCTCTCTCTCTCTCTCTCTCTCTCTCTCTCTCTCTCTCTCTCTCTCTCTCTCTCTCTCTCTCTCTCTCTCTCTCTCTCTCTCTCTCTCTCTCTCTCTCTCTCTCTCTCTCTCTCTCTCTCTCTCTCTCTCTCTCTCTCTCTCTCTCTCTCTCTCTCTCTCTCTCTCTCTCTCTCTCTCTCTCTCTCTCTCATATATATATATGAGGAAAAAGTATAAACTCCTACCTGGGGGAGCAGGAAGGCTCAGGTACCTCCTGGGAGCACTCTGGCAAAAGACAGGTTTGACTCCGCGATATGACAGCCATGACAACAGCGGAGGAGAGGAGGGATGAAGAGAGTAGAGGAAAGGATACATGCGTATGCCTCCTGTTCTGGAGCCGATGGCGAGGAGCTTCTGGACGGGGTCGAATGCCAGGCAGGTGGGTTGGTAGGGAAGCCGTGGCGTACCGTCTGGAATGGAAAACAAACAATACCATTAACATTCACATTCAATACACAGTTTCAAAGTATATAAAGGTGTTATTGAGTAGGAATCTGTATGCAGGAAACCTTTCTTTTTCAAGTCAAATTACTTACTTATAGTAGACTGTTCATCAGAGACAAAAATGCACAGGCACACACACAGACAAATAGACACAGGCACACACACAGACAAATAGACACAGGCACACACAGACAAATAGACACAGGCACACACACAGACAAATAGACACAGGCACTCACACAGACAAATAGACACAGGCACACACACAGACAAATATGCACAGACACGTAGAAACAGGCACTCGCACAGACAAATAGACACAGACACATACAGACAAATAGACACAGGCACTCACACAGACAAATAGACACAGGCACAACACACAGACAAATAGACACCTAAACATAGTCTGAAATATGAGCAATGATTCCAGGAGCACGAGGTCATTGAGACTTTGTTCTTTATTGACATGACAGGCCAAAAAAGGTCAAATAAAATATGAAGATCCATGACAGATCAGAAATTGTAAAAAATAATGTAAAAAAAGGGGCTTCTAGAATGGATTAACATCAAGAGAATCCACACTATGAAGGGGCTTCTAGAATGGACTAACATCAAGAGAATCCACACTATGAAGGGGCTTCTAGAATGGATTAACATCAAGAGAATCCACACTATGGTTCTCTCCATGGTGCTGAAATATTCAGCGGCTCTTTCCACAGTAAACTTAGACAAACGTTAAAATCTGCACGGACGCTGTCCACTAGAAGTGGTGCTGAAATCCACTGCCCGGGGCCTACAGTCACTGCCCAGAATCTATACTGATAATATAGTCACTGCCCAGAATCTATACTGATAATATAGTCGCTGCACAGAATCTATACTAATAATCATACCAGCACTGGCCATAATCTATATAATCTATATATAATCTACATGTTACTTACTGACCTCCCAGGAGACCCAGACAGCTTGCTACAGTAAACGTTGGTATAACTATTTCAAATGTCTTTATATTTTTAGAACTTTTGTGTTTACTGTAAAAACATGTATTGTATATTTCCCTTTTGTGTATTATCTATTTCACTTACAATGGCAATGTAAACATATGTTCCCCATGCCAATAATGACCATAACTTGAATTTAAATGCAATTGAATTGAGAGATACAGAGACAGAAACACAGAGACAGAGAGACGCAGACATAGAGATAGAGAGAGAGAGACAGAGACGCAGACATAGAGAAAGAGACAGAGAGAGACAGAGACGCAGACATAGAGATAGAGAGAGAGAGAGGGAGAGATAGAGAGACGTAGACAGAGATAGAGACAGAGAGAGAGATAGAGAGAGAGACGCAGACATAGAGATAGAGACAGAGAGAGAGAGAGAGACAGAGAGAGAGAGAGAGACGCAGACATAGAGATAGAGACAGAGAGAGAGATACAGATGCCAGAACCGGACAAGAACCTGACACCCTCACTACACAGGGGTACAAACACTTGCCTGTAGGTGACAGCATTCCCTCCCCCATTTGCTCCCTAGGCACAAATATGACAACATAACCAACATAAACAGGTCACAACTCCTGCAGCTCTGTCACACGCTGGGTATGTACATAGTCAATGGTAGGCTTCGAGGGGACTCCTATGGTAGGTACACCTATAGCTCATCTCTTGGCAGTAGTACTGTAGACTACTTTATCACCGACCTCAACCCAGTGTTCACAGTCAGCCCACTGACACCCCTATCAGACCACAGATAAATCACAGTCTACTTGAACAGAGCAATACTCAATCATGAGGCATCAAAGCCAAAGGAACTGAGTAACTGTCAGGACCCGGTTACGAACCCGGGTCTCCGGAGTGAGAAACAGTCACTTAACCAACTGAGCCACGAATAGTTGGCAGAACCCAGAAGATGAGGCAGACACAGCAGTACTTGAGACGGTGTATTTAATGAAGTAAAAGTGAAGTTCTTCAGGAAAACATGTAACTCCACAACCTCAAAAGGAATTCCACAAAGGTAATCCTCCAAGACAAAAGGTAAATCCACAAGGTGGAAGGTATAGCACAAAAAGCCTCAAAAGATACTCAAAAACAAACAAACAAGAACAAAAACAGAATTCCACAAGAGAGTCCACCGGGATCAACAAGAGTTCACAGAGTACTAGGGCTGGGTGCTAACATACAAACACAGAGCAAAGGACTGAGGAAAACAAAGGGTTTAAATACAATCAGGGGAAACGAGGCACAGGTGCAAATAATAATGGGGATCAAGGGAAAACAAAAGGTCAAAAGGCACAATGGGAGCATCTAGTGACCAAAAACCGGAACAACCCTGGCCAAATCCTGACAAGTAACATTAAGAAATGCTACAGATGGAAGGAATGCAGTTTGGAAACCTACCAAAAAACAATGAAGCAACAACAAATTCAATCCCTTTTAGACAATTTCCTAAGTAAAACGTTCCACTGTAATAGTGAAGGTGTGAATTTGGCAGTAGAAAATCTTAACAGTATATTTGACTTCTCATCTTCCCTATCAAATCGAAAAATCTCAAATAGAAAATGAACAACAATTACAAATTATTTGAGGAAGAATGCAAAAATCTAAGAAAGAAATTGAGAAACCTGTCCAACCAAAAACATAGAGACCCAGGAAACCTGAGTCTACGCCTTCGCTATGGTGAATCACTAAAACAATACAGAAATACACTACGGAAAAAGAAGGAACAGCACGTCATGGTGGTCCTTCTGTAGCTCAGTTGGTAGAGCATGGCGCTTGTAACGCCAGGGTAGTGGGTTCGATTCCCGGGACCACCCATACGTAGAATGTATGCACACATGACTGTAAGTCGCTTTGGATAAAAGCGTCTGCTAAATGGCATATTATTATTATTTATTTACGTCAGAAATCAGCTCAATGTAATTGAAGAATCCATAGACTCTAACCACTTCTGGAAAAATTGGAAAAACACTAAACAAACAACACAAAGAATTATCTATCCAAAATGGAGATGTATGGGAAAACCACTTCTCCAATCTTTTTGGCTCTATAACAAAGAACAAAGAGCAAAAACATATACAGGATCAAATACAGATCTGGAATCAACTATTAAAGACGACCAGAACCCACTGACTTCCTAATTACCTTGAATGAAAACAAATGCTTGTTTTGCTATGGTTGAAAAGCTATATTTTGAAACTGAGATGACAGTGTTGTTAACAAAAAGGCGCTTGGAGAGCTAGGTGGCATATTTATTTTATTTAATTCGATTTTCATGAATAGTTATCGTTTGCGTTATGGTAATGAGCTTGAGGCTGTATTCACGATCCCAGATCCGGGATGGCTGAACAAGTATCAAGAGGTTTTAATGAAATGATCACATATACAGGCGACAAATTCCCAGTGGCTATACTAAAACTCTTTAACATCAGCCTTAGCCCTGGCATCTTCCCCAATATTTGGAACCAAGGACTGATCACCCCAATCCCACAAAAGTGAGTACATTTGACCCCAATGACTACCGTGGAATATGCGTCAATAGCAACCTTAAGGAAAATCCTCTGCTTTATCATTAACAGCAGACTTGTACATTTCCTCAATGAAAATAATGTATGACAAATGTCAAATTGGCTTTTCACCAAATTACCATACAATAGAATGTATTCACCTGCACACCTAATTGACAACCAAACAAACCAAGCTTTGTTGATTTCAAAAAACCTTTGACTCAATTTGGCATGAGGTCTCTTCTGCAAATTGATGGAAAGTGGTGTTGGGGGTAAAACATACGACATTCTAAAATCCATGTACACAAGCAACAAGTGTGCGGGTTAAAATTGGCAAAAAACACACATTTTCTTCCCACAGACCGTGAGACAGGGATGCAGCTTAAGCCCACCTCTTCAACATATATATATATATGGTGGGCAGGCACTAGAAGGTCTCACAGCACCTGGCCTCACCCTACTAGAATCAGAGTCAAATCTCTCACTGTTTGCTGATGATCTGGTGCTTCTGTCACCAACCAAGTAGGGCCTACAGCAGCACCTAGATCTTCTGCACAGATTCTGCCAGACCTGTCCAGTCGCCAGGACCACAAATACAAATTCCATCAAGAAAACATTGCCCTAGAGCACACACAAAACTATACATACCTTGGCCTAAACATCAGCGCCACAGGTAACTTCCACAAAGCTGTGAACGATCAGCATCTAAATCTAAATCTGTTTATAGAGAACCTGTTTATAGTTAACCTGTCTATAGTGAACCTGTCTATGGTGAACCTGTCTATGGTGAACCTGTCTATAGTGAACCTGTCTATAGTGAACCTGTTTATAGTGAACCTGTTTATAGTGAACCTGTTTATAGTGAACCTGTTTATAGTGAACCTGTTTATAGTGAACCTGTCTATAGTGAACCTGTCTATAGTGAACCTGTCTATAGTGAACCTGTTTATAGTGAACCTGTTTATAGTGAACCTGTTTATAGTGAACCTGTTTATAGTGAACCTGTTTATAGTGAACCTGTTTATAGTGAACCTGTCTATAGTGAACCTGTCTATAGTGAACCTATCTATAGTGAACCTGTCTATAGTGAACCTGTTTATAGTGAACCTGTTTATAGTGAACCTGTTTATAGTGAACCTGTTTATACTAACTCTGTCTATAGTGAACCTGTCTATAGTGAACCTTTTTATAGTGAACCTGTTTATAGTGAACCTGTTTATAGTGAATCTGTTTATAGTAACTCTGTCTATAGTGAACCTGTCTATAGTGAACCTGTCTATAGTGAACCTGTCTATAGTGAACCTGTCTATAGTGAACCTGTTTATACTAACTCTGTCTATAGTGAACCTGTCTATAGTGAACCTGTCTATAGTGAACCTGTCTATAGTGAACCTGTCTATAGTGAACCTGTTTATAGTGAACCTGTTTATACTAACTCTGTTTATAGTGAACCTGTTTATAGTGAACCTGTCTATAGTGAACCTGTCTATAGTGAACCTGTCTATAGTGAACCTGTCTATAGTGAACCTGTCTATAGTGAACCTGTCTATAGTGAGCCTGTCTATAGTGAACCTGTCTATAGTGAACCTGTCTATAGTGAACCTGTCTATAGTGAACCTGTCTATAGTGAACTGTCTATAGTGAACCTGTCTGAGTGAACCTGTCTATAGTGAACCTGTCTATAGTGAACCTGTCTATAGTGAATCTATTTAAAGTGAACCTGATTATGGTGAACCTGTTTATAGTGGAGAGACTGTTTATAGTGAACCTGTTTAAGTGAACCTGTTTATAGTGAACCTGTCTATAGTGAACCTGTTTATAGTGAACTACTGTTTATAGTGAACCTGTCCCATAATTGAACCTGATAATGAACCTGTTTAAAGTGAATCTGTTTATAGTGAACCTGTTTATAGAGAACTAATAAAATTGAATCTATTTAAAGTGAACCTGTCTATAGTGAACCTGTTTATAGTGAACCTGTTTACCAGTGAACCTGTCCTAGTGAATCTGTCTATAGTGAACCTGTTTATACTAAACCTGTTTATAGTGAACCTGTTTAAAGTGAATCTATTTAAAGTGAACCTGTCTATAGTGAACCTGTTTATAGTGAACCTGTTTATAGTGAACCTGTCTATAGTGAACCTGTCTATAGTGAACCTGTCTATAGTGAACCTGTTTATAGTGAACCTGTTTTATAGTGAACCTGTTTATAGTGAACCTGTTTATAGTGAACCTGTTTATAGTGAACCTGTTTTTAGTGAACCTGTCTATAGTGAACCTGTTTAAAGTGAATCTATTTCATAGTGAACCTGTCTATAGTGAACCTGTTTATAGTGAACCTGTTTATAGTGAACCTGTTTATAGTGAACCTGTTTATAGTGAACCTGTTTATAGTGAACCTGTTTATAGAGAACCTATTTATAGTGAACCTGTCTATAGTGAACTTGTCTATAGTGAACCTGTTTATAGTGAACCTATTTATAGTGAACCTGTCTATAGTGAACCTGTCTATAGTGAACCTGTTTATAGTGAACCTGTTTATAGTGAACCTGTTTATAGTGAACCTGTCTATAGTGAACCTGTTTATTAAAGTTAACCTGTTCAGTCAGAATCTGTTCATCTGACAGCTTTCATAACAGAATACTGTTCACACCTCATCACTGGCTGTTTTAGTGAACATCTCTCTCAAAAGACTGAAAGAGAGAGACAGCACACATGTGTTTTCTTCCCAAACAATCATTATTTTTCTACAATATAGAGAAGCATAGTGAACTCCTGAGTAAGGAAGTGTAAATGTCTGGAACTCTGTTTCTGTGAACCCTAGAACCTCTGTGGTGTAAAAACCTGTCTATAGTGACCACCTGTCTAGAAACCTGTGATGTAACACCATAAACCACCCAGTTTTCTAGAACCTCTGTGGTGTAACACCTGTTTATAACCACCCAGTTTCTAGAACCTCTGTGATGTAACACCATAAACCACCCAGTCTAGAACCTCTGTGATGTAACAGCCATAAACCACACAGTCTAGAACCATCACTGTGATGTAACACCATAAACCACCCAGAGAGAGACACCTCTGTGATTAACTTCCCAAACAATCAGTTATTTTTCTACAAATAGAGGAAAATAACACCTGTTATATATAAACCAGATCTGGTAAAGTCTGGAACCTCTGTGATGTAACACCGTAAACCACCCAGTCTAGAACCTCTGTGATGTAACACCATAAACCACCCAGTCTAGAACCTCTGTGATGTAACACCATAAACCACACAGTCTAGAACCTCTGTGATGTAACACCATAAACCACCCAGTCTAGAACCACTGTGATGTAACACCATAAACCACCCAGTCTAAAACCTCTGTGATGTAACACCATAAACCACACAGTCTAGAACCTCTGTGATGTATCACCATAAACCACCCAGTCTAGAACCTCTGTGATGTAACACCAACAAACCACCCAGTCTAGAACCTCTGTGATGTAACACCATAAACCACCCAGTCTAGAACCTCTGTGATGTAACACCATAAAACCACCCAGTCTAGAACCTCTGTGATGTAACACCATAAACCACCCAGTCTAGAACCTCTGTGATGTAACACCATAAACCACCCAGTCTAGAACCTCTGTGATGTAACACCATAAACCACCCAGTCTAAAACCTCTGTGATGTAACACCATAAACCACAGTCTAGAACCTCTGTGATGTAACACCATAAACCACCCAGTCTAGAACCACTGTGATGTAACACCATAAACCACCCAGTCAGAACCTCTGTGATGTAACACCATAAACCACCCAGTCAGAACCTCTGTGATGTAACACCATAAACCACCCAGTCTAGAACCTCTGTGATAACACCATAAACCACCCAGTCTAGAACCTCTGTGATGTAACACTTCATAAACCACCCAGTCTAGAACCTCTGTGATGTAACACCATAAACCACCCATCTAGAACCTCTGTGATGTAACACCATAAACCACCCAGTCTAGAACCTCTGTGATGTAACACCATAAACCACCCAGTCTAGAACCTCTGTGATGTAACACCATAAACCACCCAGTCTAGAACCTCTGTGATGTAACACCATAAACCACCCAGTCTAGAACCTCTGTGATGTAACACCATAAACCACCCAGTCTAGAACCTCTGTGATGTAACACCATAAACCACCCAGTCTAGAACCTCTGTGATGTAACACCATAAACCACACAGTCTAGAACCTCTGTGATGTAACACCATAAACCACACAGTCTAGAACCTCTGTGATGCAACACCATAAAAACCACACAGTCTAGAACCACTGTGATGTAACACCATAAACCACACAGTCTAGAACCACTGTGATGTAACACCATAAACCACACAGTCTAGAACCACTGTGATGTAACACCATAAACCACACAGTCTAAAACCTCTGTGATGTAACACCAACAACCACACAGTCTAGAACCTCTGTGATGTAACACCATAAACCACACAGTCTAGAACCTCTGTGATGTAACACCAACAACCACCCAGTCTAGAACCTCTGTGATGTAACACCAACAACCACCCAGTCTAGAACCTCTGTGATGTAACACCAACAACCACCCAGTCTAGAACCTCTGTGATGTAACACCAACAACCACCCAGTCTAGAACCTCTGTGATGTAACACCAACAACCACCCAGTCTAGAACCTCTGTGATGTAACACCATAAACCACCCAGTCTAGAACCTCTGTGATGTAACACCATAAACCACCCAGTCTAGAACCTCTGTGATGTAACACCATAAACCACCCAGTCTAGAACCTCTGTGATGTAACACCATAAACCACCCAGTCTAGAACCTCTGTGATGTAACACCATAAACCACCCAGTCTAGAACCTCTGTGATGTAACACCATAAACCACCCAGTCTAGAACCTCTGTGATGTAACACCATAAACCACCCAGTCTAGAACCTCTGTGGTGTAACACCATAAACCACCCAGTCTAGAACCTCTGTGATGTAACACCATAAACCACCCAGTCTAGAACCTCTGTGATGTAACACCATAAACCACACAGTCTAGAACCTCTGTGATGTAACACCATAAACCACACAGTCTAGAACCTCTGTGATGTAACACCATAAACCACACAGTCTAGAACCTCTGTGATGTAACACCATAAACCACACAGTCTAGAACCTCTGTGATGTAACACCATAAACCACACAGTCTAGAACCACTGTGATGTAACACCATAAACCACACAGTCTAGAACCACTGTGATGTAACACCATAAACCACACAGTCTAGAACCACTGTGATGTAACACCATAAACCACACAGTCTAGAACCACTGTGATGTAACACCATAAATCACCCAGTCTAGAACCTCTGTGATGTAACACCAACAACCACACAGTCTAGAACCTCTGTGATGTAACACCATAAACCACACAGTCTAGAACCTCTGTGATGTAACACCAACAACCACCCAGTCTAGAACCTCTGTGATGTAACACCAACAACCACCCAGTCTAGAACCTCTGTGATGTAACACCATAAACCACCCAGTCTAGAACCTCTGTGATGTAACACCATAAACCACCCAGTCTAGAACCTCTGTGATGTAACACCATAAACCACCCAGTCTAGAACCTCTGTGATGTAACACCATAAACCACCCAGTCTAGAACCTCTGTGATGTAACACCATAAACCACCCAGTCTAGAACCTCTGTGATGTAACACCAT
>NW_025748845.1:2500-20000 GCF_021184085.1 Oncorhynchus gorbuscha
TGGAGTGGAGTGACTGTCTGGAGTGGAGTGGCTGTCTGGAGTGGCTGTCTAAAGTGGAGTGACTGTCTAGAGTGGAGTGGCTGTCTGGAGTGGCTGTCTGGAGTGGAGTGACTGTCTGGAGTGGCTGTCTGGAGTGGAGTGGCTGTCTGGAGTGGCTGTCTGGAGTGGAGTGGCTGTCTGGAGTGGCTGTCTGGAGTGGCTGCTTGGAGTGGCTGTCTGGAATGGAGTGACTGGAGTGGAGTGGCTGTCTGGAGTGGAGTGGCTGTCTGGAGTGGAGTGGCTGTCTGGAGTGGAGTGACTGTCTGGAGTGACTGTCTGGAGTGACTGTCTGGAGTGGAGTGACTATCTGGTGTGACTGTCTGGAAGGTGAGAATAGAATCTCTTACGGGTTTGAATGACAGACATGCAGCTTTGGAGGAGGAGAGGGAGAGGAGCTGAGGAGCAGAAGAGTGGGGAGAGGAGAGGAGAAAAGGGAGAAGAGAGGAGAGGAGGGATATGCATGGCATGCATAATGGAACTAAGGGGGTTCTTAGAACAAATGAGTGTTCAATTTGAAGCATTGTCATGTTCTAGTGTTCCAATGTGAGAATGGATGGCATGCATAATACACTTCTGAACAAAGGAAACCATTCCGATTCTGAGGGTTCTGAATGTGCGGAGATTCTTATGAAAAGGAGACACTGAGTGCTGAGCGACGGCTGGATATCCTGAAAATACATTTTTGTTTATCACAACAATGTCAGAGAAATTCACCTCTAATTGTATGACTCCGTAAAGTTCCTACACACTCACACAAACACTCACGCACTCACTCATACACACACACTCACGCTCACGCACACACTCACGCTCACACACACACTCACGCTCACACACACACTCACGCTCACACGCACACTCACGCTCACGCACACAAGCAATTAGATTTTTCCCTTTATCGATTTCTCAGCCGAGTCGGCGTCCAGCTGTAGGGAGATGTGTGTGTTGTGTTTAGTCAGAACATGGTGTGGGTGTTCGAGTGCATGTGTTTGTGTGTCTGTGTCTGTGTTTGTGTGTCTGTGTTTGTGTGCCTATGTGTTTGTGTGTGTCTGTGTCTGTGTTTGTGTCTGTGTTTGTGTATCTTTGATTGTGTGTCTGCAGTTATCAAATCAAATCAAATCAAATTTATTTATATAGCCCTTCGTACATCAGCTGATATCTCAAAGTGCTGTACAGAAACCCAGCCTAAAACCCCAAACAGCAAACAATGCAGGTGTAAAAGCACGGTGGCTAGGAAAAACTCCCTAGAAAGGCCAAAACCTAGGAAGAAACCTAGAGAGGAACCGGGCTATGTGGGGTGGCCAGTCCTCTTCTGGCTGTGCCGGGTAGAGATTATAACAGAACATGACCAAGATGTTCAAATGTTCATAAATGACCAGCATGGTCAAATAATAATAAGGCAGAACAGTTGAAACTGGAGCAGCAGCACAGTCAGATGGACTGGGGACAGCAAGGAGCCATCATGTCAGGTAGTCCTGGGGCACGGTCCTAGGGCTCAGGTCCTCCGAGAGAGAGAAAGAAAGAGAGAATTAGAGAGAGCATATGTGGGGTGGCCAGTCCTCTTCTGGCTGTGCCAGGTGGAGATTATAACAGAACGTGGCCAAGATGTTCAAATGTTCATAAATGACCAGCATGGTTGAATAATAGTAAGGCAGAACAGTTGAAACTGGAGCAGGAGCATGGCCAGGTGGACTGGGGACAGCAAGGAGTCCTCATGTCAGGTAGTCCTGGGACATGGTCCTAGGGCCCAGGCCAGTTGAAACTGGAGCAGCAGCATGGCCAGGTGGACTGGGGACAGCAAGGAGTCATCATGTCAGGTAGTCCTGGGGCATGGTTCTAGGGCTCAGGTCCTCCGAGAGAGAGAAAGAAAGAGAGAAGGAGAGAATTAGAGAACGCACACTTAGATTTACACAGGACACCGAATAGGACAGGAGAAGTACTCCAGATAAACAAACTGACCCTAGCCCCCCCTGTCTGTGTTTGTGTGTCTGTGTCTGTGTTTGTGTCTGTGTTTGTGTGTCTTTGATTGTGTGTCTTTGATTGTGTGTCTGCAGTTGTGTGTCTGTGTTTGTGTGTCTGTGTTTGTGTGTGTCTGTGTCTGTGTTTGTGTCTGTGTTTGTGTGTCTTTGATTGTGTGTCTGCAGTTGTGTGTCTGTGTTTGTGTGTCTGTGTTTGTGTGCCTATGTGTTTGTGTGTGTGTCTGTGTCTGTGGCTATGTGGATGTGTGTCTGTGGTTGTGTGTCTGTGGTTGTGTATCTGTGTGTTTGTTGCTGTGTGTCTGCGTTTGTGTGTCTGTGGTTGTGTATCTGTGTGTTTGTTGCTGTGTGTCTGCGTTTGTGTGTCTGTGTTTGTGTGCCTATGTGTTTGTGTGTGTGTCTGACTGTGTGTCTGTGTCTATGGCTGTGGCTGTGTGTCTGTGGTTGTGTGTCAGTGTCTGTGTCTATGGCTGTGGCTGTGTGTCTGTGGTTGTGTGTCTGTGTCTGTGTCTATGGCTGTGGCTGTGTGTCTGTGGTTGTGTGTCTGTATGTCTGTGGCTGTGTGTCTGTGGTTGTGTCTCTGTGTGTCTGTGGCTGTGTGTCTGTGGCCGTGTGTCTGTATGGCTGTGGCTGTGTGTCTGTGGTTGTGTCTCTGTGTGTCTGTGGCTGTGTGTCTGTGGTTGTGTCTCTGTGTGTCTGTGGTAGTAACTGTGTGTATGTGGTAGTAACTGTGTGCCTGTGTGTCTGTGGTAGTAACTGCGTGTCTGTGTGTCTGTGGTAGTAACTGTGTGTCTGTGGTAGTAACTGTGTGTATGTGGTAGTAACTGTGTGTATGTGGTAGTAACTGCGTGTATGTGGTAGTAACTGTGTGCCTGTGTGTCTGTGGTAGTAACTGTGTGCCTGTGTGTCTGTGGTAGTAACTGTGTGTCTGTGGTAGTAACTGTGTGCCTGTGTGTCTGTGGTAGTAACTGCGTGTCTGTGGTAGTAACTGCGTGTCTGGTAGTAACTGCGTGTCTGTGGTAGTATCTGTGTGTCTGTGGTAGTAACTGTGTGTCTGTGGTAGTATCTGTGTGTCTGTGGTAGTAACTGTGTGTCTGTGTGTCTGGGGTAGTATCTGTGTGTCTGTGGTAGTATCTGTGTGTCTGTGGTAGTAACTGTGTGTCTGTGGTAGTAACTGTGTATCTGTGGTAGTATCTGTGCGTCTGTGGTAGTAACTGTGTGTCTGTGTGTCTGTGGTAGTATCTGTGTGTCTGTGTGTCTGTGGTAGTAACTGTGTGTCTGTGTGTCTGTGGTAGTAACTGTGTGTCTGTGGTAGTAACTGCGTGTCTGTGTGTCTGTGGTAGTAACTGTGTGTCTGTGGTAGCAACTGTGTGTCTGTGGTAGTAACTGTGTGTCTGTGTGTCTGTGGTAGTATCTGTGTGTCTGTGGTAGTATCTGTGTGTCTGTGGTAGTAACTGTGTGTCTGTGTGTCTGTGGTAGTAACTGTGTGTCTGTGGTAGTATCTGTGTGTCTGCGTGTCTGTGGTAGTAACTGTGTGTCTGTGGTAGTATCTGTGTGTCTGTGGTAGTAACTGCGTGTCTGTGTGTCCTTGGTAGTAACTGTGTGTCTGTGGTAGTAACTGTGTGTCTGTGGTAGTATCTGTGTGTCTGCGTGTCTGTGGTAGTAACTGTGTGTCTGTGGTAGTAACTGCGTGTCTGTGGTAGTATCTGTGTGTCTGTGGTAGTATCTGTGTGTCTGTGGTAGTATCTGTGTGTCTGTGGTAGTAACTGCGTGACTGTGGTAGTAACTGCGTGTCTGTGGTAGTATCTGTGTGTCTGTGGTAGATAAACAATTACACTATACATATCTATATACACATCAATTAGACTATACATATCTATATCTCATCCATTACACTATGCATATCTATATACACATCAATTACACTATACATATCAATTACACTATAAATATCTATAGACACATCAATTACACTATACATATCAATTACACTATAAATATCTATAGACACATCAATTACATTATACATATCTATAGACACATCAATTACACTATACATATCTATAGACACATCAATTACACTATAAATATCAATTACACTATAAATATCTACAGTACCAGTCAAAAGTTTGGACACACCTGTGCTCATTCCAGGGTTTTTCTTTATTTTTTACTATTTTCTACATTGTAGAATAATAGTGAAGACATCTAAACTATGAAAAAACATAGTAACCAAAAAAGTGTTAAACAAATCAAAATATATTTTATATTTGAGAATCTTCAAAGTAGCCAGCCTTTTCCTTGATGACAGCTTTGCACACTCTTGACATTCTCTCAACCAGCTTCATGAGGAATGCTTTTCCAACAGTCTTGAAGGAGTTCCCACATATGCTGAGCACATGTTGGCTGCTTTTCCTTCACTCTGCTGTCCAACTCATCCCAAACCATCTCACTTGGGTTGAAGTCGGATGATTGTGGAATGGTTACTTGCATATGGTCTTTTGTTAAGACATGTAGCTAGCTAGCTAAAGAAAGACCAATAATCCCAACTCATGACGTTACTACCCTGCATGAATCTGCAGGTAGCTAACCAACGAGGTTCAATGTTAGCTAGCGAAGCAAACAAAGACCAATAATCCTAACTCATGACGTTACTACCCTGCATGAATCTGCATAACATTAGGCTATAGCTAGCAAAGCAAATGTCTCTGAGATACGAATAATAAGATCATACACGTAACGTTAGCTAGCGAGCCAGCCAGCTAACGCATAGCTAACAGTACACTTTAACATAAAATGAAAAGACTTGATGTCAAAATTAGAAATGTGTAATATGTGAAAATGTAACTAGTTAGACTGACTTACCCGCGGTTTCTGGAACCGAGAGATAGCCAGAGCGAATTTACCAGCTACGTCTATCAACAGTTGTTGCAGTGACATCATGAACATTATATTGAAATAGATACTTGCATAGTGGAGTATTTTGTTAAGACATGAAAGCTAGCTAGCTAAACAATGAACCATAATACCAACTCATGACGTTACTACCCTGCATGAATCTGCAGGTAGCTAACCAACCAGGTTCAATGTTAGCTAGCTAACATTAGGCTATAACTAGCATATGGCATAATAAGATCGTACACGTAACGCTAGACTATCTTACCCGAATACATAATTTATGTATTGACATGTCTCCCTGTCACAGATGCCACGTTTGCCCTTAGTTTGAAGATGTAATCTGGAGACAGGCATTTTCTCCATCTCTTTAGCTATCATACTCTAATTCCACTGATTTCAAAACTCGGTCCTCCAGAAAGTGGAGAGCAATACTTATGTTGCATTTAAAAATAAATCCTCGTTAGACAAGATTACCTACACATACTGACCAGCTCAAATAGACAGAAGCATGCTACATGGCAGACCAATCCAAACTCATCTCTCGGCATGTTCAGCCCACTCATTATCTCAGCCAATCATGGCTAGCAGGAAGGTTGATGACTTTTTCTGTGGCTAATCCAATTAGGCTCGTAAATTGACAATGTTATTCCTATTTACAGATGGCATACAAGTTTGTTATTAAGGCACATGAAAGTTCACATGTTCTAGAAGGCATTTCTGCCCCCCCAAAAAATCATTTTAACCTCCACCTGGCCAACATCCAGTGAAATTGCAGAGCGCCAAATTCACATACAGAAATACTCATTATAAAAATTCAGAAAAGATACAACTATTTTACATAGGTTTAAAGATGAACTTCTTGTGAATCGGAGTCAGATTTAAAAAAAGCTTTATGGCGTAAGCATACCTTACGATTATTTGAGAACATAGCCCAGCAAACAAATCATTACAAACAGAAACCAGCCAAGTGGAAGAGTTACACAAGTCAGAAATCAACCTCTCTGCCAAATCAACCTCTCTGCCAAATCAATCTCTCTACCAAATCAACCTCTCTACCAAATCAACCTCTCTACCAAATCAACCTCTCTACCAAATCAACTTCTCTACCAAATCAACCTCTCTGCCAAATCAATCTCTCTACCAAATCAACCTCTCTACCAAATCAACCTCTCTGCCAAATCAATCTCTCTACCAAATCAATCTCTCTGCCAAATCAATCTCTCTACCAAATCAACCTCTCAGCCAAATCAACCTCTCTACCAAATCAACCTCTCTGCCAAATCAAACTCTCTGCCAAATCAAACTCTGTGCCAAAATGTTGTGCTTTTGTCACAAAGTGGACTATTGACTAGTATACAACATATGAATTATTTTTCATTCCTCCATATTAACACAGAAATCCTGGTCAAATGTTTTAGTTTTTTTTTATTACTAGTATCTTAACAAAGATCTACCATTTCAGACATATATTTTTTTTAAAGGGGGTTGAAATCAGGATATTTTTTTTAAAGGGGGTTGAAATCAGGATATTATTTTTAAAGGGGGTTGAAATCAGGATATTTTTTTAAAAGGGGGTTGAAATCAGGATATTTTTTTAAAGGGGGTTGAAATCAGGATATATTTTTTTTAAAGGGGGTTGAAATCAGGATATTTTTTTTACCCCTGTCGGCGCTTTTAGGACTAGAATAGAAATCTTGTGTGTCCCCATCAAATACAAAAGAAACACACTCATGGTCTCTGATAGAGGAATGTCAATAGGGTGAAGCTTTAAAAGAATCCTGTAATAATGGATCGTGTTTTTTTGTCTGACATTTTGAATGAAAACACTGACTCACAGCTGAGGTGCTGAAAGAGTGTCTCCGTTTCATGACATTAGTTCCAGTCTTTGTTTGGAATAAATTCCTACTTTGAGTCTTCGCCTTCGTTCCAATATCCCAAACTACTGCACATGGGAATGCATGAAACGTACTCCTCAGATTGATGTGTCGTCACGACGCTCTGACGGAATTTTGTAACTTGACTGGTAAGACGCTCCGGGAGGGCAGTCACGTGTGCTAGCAGAGCAGAGGTCCTGGGTTTGAGCTTCGGGAGGGCAGTCACGTGTGCTAGCAGAGCAGAGGTCCTGGGTTTGAGCTTCGGGAAGGCAGTCACGTGTGCTAGCAGAGCAGAGGTCCTGGGTTTGAGCTTCGGGAGGGCAGTCACGTGTGCTAGCAGAGCAGAGGTCCTGGGTTTGAGCATCGATGTGAGCCGCATCAGGAGGAAGCGCTACGCGCCATGCAAGTTGATGTCCGTTACACTAGCATACCACTTATAACGACCAATACATTACCGTCAGTCTAAATAGTATGCTTGTGTATTGTGCAGTAAAGGTGCTAGAAGATTGGCTCCTGTTGTTGATGATGATGGTGATGTCTTTGTTGGCTGGCAGGGTTCTCCAGGAGAGAGAGGTGCTGCCGGTCCCGGAGGTGCCATTGGTCTTTCAGGACGCTCCGGACCTCAGGGAGGTCCTGGACCAGCCGGAGAGAAGGGAGGCCCGGTGAGTACACACACACACCTGGACATATAACTTCAATATCTGCCTTTTTAAAATCGCAAAACTCTTTTACTGTATCTGGTAGTGTTAATATAAGAGGATGAAGGATAAGAGATGTTCTTGTCTATTATGGCCACATGTTGACTCGTTCTCTCCTGTCCCCACAGGGAGAGAAAGGCCCCATGGGACCAGCTGGTCGTGACGGTATTCAAGGTCCTGTTGGTCTTCCTGGCCCTGCAGGCCCCCAAGGCCCCCCTGGAGAGGATGGAGACAAGGTAATACTGTAGACAATCCTCTGTGGCTCCCTGGAGAGGATGGAGACAAGGTAATACTGTAGACAATCCTCTGTGGCTCCCTGGAGAGGATGGAGACAAGGTAATACTGTAGACGATCCTCTGTGGCTCCCTGGAGAGGATGGAGACAAGGTAATACTGTAGACCATCCTCTGTGGCCCTGTAGTATAGTGCAGTAATGTAGTATAGTACTGTAGTATAGTGCAGTAATGTAGTATAGGACTGTAGTATAGTGCAGTAATGTAGTATAGTACTGTAGTTTAACTGCAGTATAGTGCAGTAGTGTAGTTTAACTGTGCAGTATAGTGCAGTAGTGTAGTTTAACTGCAGTATAGTGCAGTAGTGTAGTTTAACTGTACAGTATAGTGCAGTAGTGTAGTTTAACTGTACAGTATAGTGCAGTAGTGTAGTTTAACTGTACAGTATAGTGCAGTAGTGTAGTTTAACTGCAGTATAGTGCAGTAGTGTGGTGTAGTATAGTACTGTACAGTATAGTGCAGTAGTGTAGTTTAACTGCAGTATAGTGCAGTAGTGTAGTTTAACTGCAGTATAGTGCAGTAGTGTGGTGTAGTATAGTACTGTACAGTATAGTGCAGTAGTGTAGTTTAACTGTACAGTATAGTGCAGTAGTGTAGTTTAACTGTGCAGTATAGTGCAGTAGTGTAGTCTAACTGTACAGTATAGTGCAGTAGTATAGTTTAACTGCAGTATAGTGCAGTAGTGTAGTTTAACTGCAGTATAGTGCAGTAGTGTAGTTTAACTGCAGTATAGTGCAGTAGTGTAGTTTAACTGTGCAGTATAGTGCAGTAGTGTAGTTTAACTGTGCAGTATAGTGCAGTAGTGTAGTTTAACTGCAGTATAGTGCAGTAGTGTGTAGTTTAACTGCAGTATAGTGCAGTAGTGTAGTTTAACTGCAGTATAGTGCAGTAGTGTAGTTTAACTGTGCAGTATAGTAGTGTAGTTTAACTGTACAGATAGCAGTAGTGTAGTTTTAACTGCAGTATAGTGCAGTAGTGGTAGTTTAACTGCAGTATAGTGCAGTAGTGTAGTTTAACTGCAGTATAGTGCAGTAGTGTAGTTTAACTGCAGTATAGTGCAGTAGTGTGGTAGTATAGTACTGTACAGTATAGTGCAGTAGTGTAGATTAACTGTACAGTATAGTGCAGTAGTGTAGTTTAACTGTGCAGTATAGTGCAGTAGTGTAGTCTAACTGTACAGTATAGTGCAGTAGTAGTTTTAACTGCAGTATAGTGCAGTAGTGTAGTTTAACTGCAGTATAGTGCAGTAGTGTAGTTTAACTGCAGTATAGTGCAGTAGTGTAGTTTAACTGTGCAGTATAGTGCATTAGTGTAGTTTAACTGTGCAGTATAGTGCAGTAGTGTAGCTTAACTGCAGTATAGTGCAGTAGTGTAGTTTAACTGCAGTATAGTGCAGTAGTTTAGTTTAACCGCAGTATATTGCAGTAGTGTAGTTTAACTGTGCAGTATAGTGCAGTAGTGTAGTTTAACTGTACAGTATAGTGCAGTAGTGTAGTTTAACTGCAGTATAGTGCAGTAGTGTAGTTTAACTGCAGTATAGTGCAGTAGTGTGGTGTAGTATAGTACTGTACAGTATAGTGCAGTAGTGTAGTTTAACTGCAGTATAGTGCAGTAGTGTAGTTTAACTGCAGTATAGTGCAGTAGTGTAGTTTAACTGCAGTATAGTGCAGTAGTGTAGTTTAACTGCAGCATAGTGCAGTAGTGTAGTTTAACTGCAGTATAGTGCAGTAGTGTGGTGTAGTATAGTACTGTACAGTATAGTGCAGTAGTGTAGATTAACTGTACAGTATAGTGCAGTAGTGTAGTTTAACTGTGCAGTATAGTGCAGTAGTGTAGTCTAACTGTACAGTATAGTGCAGTAGTGTAGTCTAACTGTACAGTATAGTGCAGTAGTATAGTTTAACTGCAGTATAGTGCAGTAGTGTAGTTTAACCTCGCAGTATAGTGCAGTAGTGTAGCTTAACTGCAGTATAGTGCAGTAGTGTAGTTTAACTGTGCAGTATAGTGCAGTAGTGTAGTTTAACTGTGCAGTATAGTGCAGTAGTGTAGTTTAACTGCAGTATAGTGCAGTAGTAGTTTAACTGCAGTATAGTGCAGTAGTGTAGTTTAACTGCAGTATAGTGCAGTAGTGTAGTTTAACTGCAGTATAGTGCAGTAGTGTAGTTTAACTGTGCAGTATAGTGCAGTAGTGTAGTTTAACTGTACAGTATAGTGCAGTAGTGTAGTTTAACTGCAGTATAGTGCAGTAGTGTAGTTTAACTGCAGTATAGTGCAGTAGTAGCTTTAAACTGCAGTATAGCAGTAGTGTGGTGTGTAGTATAGTACTGTACAGTATAGTGCAGTAGTGTAGTTTAACTGCAGTATAGTGCAGTAGTGTAGTTTAACTGCAGTATAGTGCAGTAGTGGTTTAACTGCAGTATAGTGCAGTAGTGTAGTTTAACTGCAGTATAGTGCAGTAGTGTGCTTTAACTGCAGTATAGTGCAGTAGTGTAGTTTAACTGCAGTATAGTGCAGTAGTGTGGTGTAGTATAGTACAGGCAGTATAGTGCAGTAGTGTAGTTTAACTGCAGTATAGTGCAATAGTGTAGCTTTAACTGCAGTATAGTGCAGTAGTGTAGTTTAACTGCAGTATAGTGCAGTAGTGTAGTTTAACTGTACAGTATAGTGCAGTAGTGTAGTTTAACTGTGCAGTATAGTAGTGTAGTCTAACTGTACAGTATAGTGCAGTGTAGTTTAACTGCAGTATAGTGCAGTAGTGTAGTTTAATTGCAGTATAGTGCAGTAGTAGTTTAACTGCAGTATAGTGCAGTAGTGTAGTTTAACTGCAGTATAGTGCAGTAGTGTAGTTTAAATGCAGTATAGTGCAGTAGTGTAGTTTAACCAGTACAGTATAGTGCAGTAGTGTAGCTTAGCTGCAGTATAGTGCAGTAGTGTAGTTTAACTGCAGTATAGTGCAGTAGTGTAGTTTAACTGCAGTATAGTGCAGTAGTGTAGCTTAACTGTGCAGTATAGCAGTAGTGTAGTTTAACTGCAGTATAGTGCAGTAGTGTGTTTAACTGCAGTATAGTGCAGTAGTGTAGTTTAACTGCAGTATAGTGCAGTAGTGTAGTTTAACTGTACAGTATAGTGCAGTAGTGTAGTTTAACTATACAGTATAGTGCAGTAGTGTAGTTTAACTGCAGTAGTGCAGTAGTGTAGTTTAACTGTGCAGTATAGTGCAGTAGTGTAGTTTAACTGTACAGTAGTGCAGTAGTGTAGCTTTAACTGCAGTATAGTGCAGTAGTGTAGTTTAACTGTACAGTATAGTGCAGTAGTGTAGTTTAACTGTACAGTATAGTGCAGTAGTGTAGTATGGGTTAGGAGTGTTACATTGCAGATATTATTTTGTGTCGATGACATGTTAAGTTATGGTGATGGATTGGTGTGAAAATGTTTTAGCAGAGGCAGTTGTATGCACGTGTGCGCACACACACACACACACACACACACACACACACACACACACACACACACACACACACACACACACACACACACACACACACACACACACACCCATCACACATTTCAGATCCCTGTCACGTCCTCCATAGCGTTAGCGTGACAGTGGGAGTGCCAATAGAGGGATAAACCGAGCCAAGTAATCAATTAATTGCAAACACCAACCCAGGTCTTTGTTGTCCAATCAAATTAAAATCTTCCACAAATAATATTTACCACCTAATCTCAGTAAAGGTGACAGTTGGAAAATATTGGACTTGACAAACAGCTTAGACAGAAATGATTTTATGAGGAGTTAAAATAAAATAGGACTTCAAGTATCTTTTGAGTCCGAGCGCTATACAGTATAAAGACGATGTATAGGTATCATTATCATAACTGTTGTTGTGTGTTCTGTCCCAGGGAGAGGTTGGTGAGCCTGGCCAAAAGGGAAGCAAAGCAGACAAGGGGGGAACAGGTGAGTTCTCATCAAAGTTTCCTCGAGTAGGAAACGTCTAGAGAAACTTCACCCGAAATCAGAGACAAGCCTTTACTGGCAAAGACCTGGAGGATGAGGAAACATCCACGGAAGTCACCCAGAGGGGCCCTGACCAAAATAAAATACATATTTTGGGGATCGGGGGGGGGATTCAGTCGGAGTCTCAACTTCCTGTTGAGAGTAAGAATAGTAGAATACACAAGATGCAATTCCCGAATGTGGTTTTCCCATAAGCAGTTTTTGTAATGTTATTTCAGTCACTCAATTAGTCCATGTCGGCAAAAAATGCTTGATTGGTAAATTTGTCTAGCCGGCTATCTAAACTTGTGGTAATCATGGCCGAATTCCCATCGGGCATGCAGAGCGTGTGCCCAGGAGCCCGCATTGATTTTGTTCGTCACTCTCACTCAGATATCATATTAACATAGTGTAAAGTCAAGGTCAAAATGTGTATAATCGCAGGGAAATTAGCTCTAAACCTGGATAACAAAAACTGCTCTGCCCCAGGGCAAAAGGGAGTAGAATTGCATGAAATGTGTTGCACAAATGCCAGATGTTCTTTCGCCCCATGGCAAAGTGTATAGAATTACAGAAAACTTGCTTTTAAAAAGACAAAACACTGCTACATTTTCTAAACTCCATGGAAACATTTTTTTGAATTGCATAAAATGTACTTTAAAACTAACTTTCCACTGCCAGTCCAGTGGGTGGGCTACTAAAAATGTTTTGTGCGAGGTAGGGGCCCCCCAACTAAATCTCTCGCTAGGGCCAGCCCTGCAGTCGCCTCAAATGACCTTAAGGTTGTCCATTGTTGGGGACAGCTCATTTAGAATCATAAAAGTAACCACAGATAAAGGTATGCTTAACATGTGAAGGCACTGTCGCTAACTGTGTCTCTGTCCCTGTCGTTAACCTCTCTGTTTCGGGTGGTGGTGAGCAGGGTCCTCCTGGGCCATCTGGTCTTCAAGGTGTCATCGGAGCTCCTGGTCCTGCCGTGAGTATTAATTCACCTTTAACTCTCACCAAACTCATCAACCCCGAACTGTCACCCCTCAGCTCAGCCCTCAACCCCTTGTTATTCCACTGCAACTACACAGTACAACTACACAGTGCAACTACACAGTGCAACTACACAGTACAACTACACAATGCAAATACACAGTACAACTACACAGTACAACTACACAGTACAACTACACAGTGAAACTACACAGTGCAACTACACAGTACAACTACACAGTACAACTACACAGTACAACTACACAGTGAAACTACACAGTGCAACTACACAGTACAACTACACAGTACAACTACACAGTACAACTACACAGTGCAACTACACAGTACAACTACACAGTACAACTACACAGTACAACTACATAGTACAACTACACAGTACAACCACACAGTGTAACGACACAGTACAACCACACAGTACAACTACACAGTACAACCACACAGTACAACTACACAGTACAACTACACAGTACAACCACACAGTACAACTACACACTACCACTACACAGTGTAACTACACCATACAACTACACAGTACAACTACACAGTACAACCACAAAGTGAAACTACACAGTGCAACTACACAGTGTAACTACACCATACAACTACACAGTACAACCACACAGTACAACTACACAGTACAACTACACAGTACAACCACACAGTACAACTACACAGTACAACTACACAGTGTAACTACACCATACAACTACACAGTACCACTACACAGTACAACTACACAGTACAACTACACAGTACAACTACACTGTACAACTACACAGTACAACTACACAGTGTAACTACACCATACACCTACACAGTACCACTACACAGTACAACTACACTGTACAACTACACTGTACAACTACACAGTACAACTACACCGTGCAACTACACAGTACAACTACACAGTACAACCAATATAGCCACACCAATATAGTCACACCAACACCAATATGGGGCGGCAGGGTAGCCTAGTGGTTAGAGCGTTGGACTAGGAACCGGAAGGTTGCGAGTCCAAACCCCCAAGCTGACAATCTGTCGTTTCTGCCCCTGAACAGGCAGTTAACCCACTGTTCCCAGGCCGTCATTGAAAATAAGAATTTGTTGGTTAAATAAAGGTTAAAAAAAAATATATATATATATAGTAACACCAATATAGTAACACCAATATAGTCGCACCAACACCAATATAGTCACACCAACACCAATATAGTCAACCAACACCAATATAGTCACACCAACACCAATATAGTCGCACCAACACCAATATAGTCACACCAACACCAATATAGTCACACCAACCAATATAGTCACACCAACACCAATATAGTCACACCAACACCAATATAGTCGCACTAACACCAATATAGTCGCACCAACACCAATATAGTCGCACTAACCAATATAGTCACACCAACACCAATATAGTCGCACCAACACCAATATAGTCACACCAACACCAATATAGTCACACCAACACCAATATAGTCGCATCTCAACACCAATATAGTCACACCAACACCAATATAGTCACACCAACACCAATATAGTCGCACCAACACCAATATAGTCGCACCAACACCAATATAGTCACACCAACCAATATAGTCACACCAACACCAATATAGTCACACCAACACCAATATAGTCGCACCAACACCAATATAGTCACACCAACACCAATATAGTCGCACCAACACCAATATAGTCGCACCAACCAATATAGTCACACCAACACCAATATAGTCGCACCAATATAGTCACACCAACACCAATATAGTCGCACCAATATAGTCACACCAATATAGTCACACCAACACCAATATAGTCGCACCAACACCAATATAGCCACACCAATATAGTCACACCAACACCAATATAGTCACACCAACACCAATATAGTCACACCAACACCAATATAGTCACACCAGCACCAATATAGTCACACCAACACCAATATAGTCACACCAACACCAATATAGTCACACCAACACCAATATAGTCACACCAACACCAATATAGTCGCACCAACACCAATATAGTCACACCAACCAATATAGTCACACCAACACCAATATAGTCGCACCAATATAGTCACACCAATATAGTCGCACTAACACCAATATAGCCACACCATTATAGTCACACCAACACCAATATAGTCGCACCAACACCAATATAGTCACACTAACTCTCTTCATTTCACAGCTCAGTGCTGCAGGTCATCAGGACAGTAATATTATCTGTCAAATTATTAGATAATGTCTAGTCCTTCATCCCAATTGGCACCCTATTCCCTATATCCTATCAGCCCTGGTCAAAAGTAGTCCACTACATGGGGAATAGGTTTCTATTTACAGACGTCGCCTAGGCCTCTGGCTGGTGGGGCAATGACCTGCCTACTGAGACACACTGGCAGAGCTAGGTGGCACTCCCAGTCTAAATATGATCCACATCTGATTATATCACATGATAAAGCTGACCGGCTTCAGCTGTGACTTCTGTTGGAGTGGTTTATCTTCTTTAGTACCCAAATGCCCAAGATCAAAACTACCGTTGTCTTGTATGAGAGTAGAACAACAAGACTAGGGCAAGACTACAACAAGACTAGAGAGAGACTACCGCGAGACTACAATAAGACTACAACAAGACTAGAGAGAGACTACCGCGAGACTACAATAAGACTACGGAAATACTACAACAAGACTACAGAGAGACTACAGAGAGACTACAACAAGACTACAGAGAGACTACAGAGAGACTACAACAAGACTACAGAGAGACTACAACAAGACTACAGAGAGACTACAGAGAGACTACAGAGAGAATATATGTTTAGCATGTTAAAACACAGAAAGATAAGCCCCTGAACATCTTTAAGAGAACTGTAGATACACATTTGTACCTGACTTTCTAAGCTGTGTCTACTGAGAAGAGATTTGTAATAGTTAGCTAAAGTCAGACTGTTCCCTTGAAACAGCAACCGTCTCTCAAACCTCTACATGGTGTCTCAATCCTGCAGTAGCCTCTACACTAGTCTCACAAGCCAAACTCCACAGTCCTCCATGTACTGGGCTGTTGTTCTGGCCAAGCAAAACTATCATATCTCAAATTACACTCTATTTCCTTCCCTTTTATAGTGCATAACTACCCATAGGCTTCTGGTCAAAAGAAGTGCACTACATTGCTAATAGGGTGCAGGTTAGGCGTACCCTTACTAACTCAGATCTCCACAGGTCAGATCCAAAACACAGAATTCTGCCTATTCCTGCCCCCTAAATGCAACCCAACACAACACAAGTCCTCAGCCTCCACCTACTCACTATCTCAGCTCTCTCTCTCTCTCTCTCTCTCTCTCTCTCTCTCTCTCTCTCTCTCTCTCTCTCTCGCTTCTCTCTCTCTCGCTCTCTCGCTCTCTCTCTCTCTCTCTCTCTCTCTCTCTCTCTCTCTCTCTCTCTCTCTCTCTCTCTCTCTCTCTCTCTCTCTCTCTCTCTCTCTCTGTCTCTGTCTCTCTCTCTCTCTCTGTCTCTCTCTCTCTCTCTCTCTCTCTCTCTCTCTCTCTCTCTCTCTCTCTCTCTCTCTCTCTCTCTCTCTCTCTCTGTCTCTGTCTCTCTCTCTCTTTGCTCTCTCTCTCTCTCTCTGTATCTCTCTCTGTCTCTGTCTCTATCTACCATGTAGCCATGTGGTGCTCCCACAGATTAATTAAGTCAGCACATTTCAGCTCCTCACTTCCTATCAGGCCTCCAGCTAGAATAAGGTACTGATTCCACCAACTCTTGACATCTAACCTCTGACCTCTGTTTTCCAGGGTAGTGATGGTGAGTCAGGACCCAGGGGTCAGCAGGGTATGTTTGGCCAGAAGGGAGACGAAGGATCCAGAGGATTCCCTGGGCTACCTGGCCCCATCGGACTGCAGGTACGACCACACACACACACACACACACACACACACACACACACACACACACACACACACACACACACACACACACACACACACACACACACACACACACACACACACACACACACACACACACACACACACACACAGACACACAGACACACCCACACACATGCACACACACACACACACACACACAAACAGACAGCGTCGGACATCAGGCGTCGCCATCGTTGGCTTCAGTTAATCTCTCCTCTATAATTCTCACACTATATAGTTTACAGCAAAACAGAAAACGTTGATGCATTGTATTAGTGGTATGTACTACACTGTCAAAATGTGTCTTTAAAAAAGTCTCTTAAATTGGTTGCAAGTAAATATGTTTGTTTTTTTCTAAATTGAAAAATCAAAAGTACATTTGTTGAAACCAAATATATGATTCAATGCCAGCGGTTCTATTTAATCGTTAAAAAAAACTATATTTCAAGTTGCAACCTATTTCTTTCAACATTCAATACCTAATATCCCGAGTGGCCTAAGCGGTCTAAAGTCTCTGCATCTCAGTGCTAGAGGCATCACTACAGACCCTGGTTTGAATCCAGGCTGCATCGCATGCAGTCGTGATTGGGAGTCCCAAAGGGCGGTGCACAATTGGCCCAGCGTCGGGTATGGCCGGGGCAGGCCGTCATTGTAAATAAGAATTTGTTCTTTTTAACTGACTGCCTAGTTATATTTTTATTTATTTTAAAACATGTAATAAAGAACATAAATCCTAATGTTCGATGTTTGATACACTACAACCCAATTTGTCATGTTGTTG
>NW_025748845.1:25000-30279 GCF_021184085.1 Oncorhynchus gorbuscha
CAACATTATCAGAAGAACAACAGTATCACAACGCCGTTATCGTAATAACAATAATTATCACAACATTACGCAGAACAACAGTATCAAAGCCAACGGTCGTATCGTAATAACAACATTGTCACATCAACATTATCACAAAAACATGATCGTAGTAACAACATTATCATAACAACAAATATTAGCACAACAATATTAGCACACTCTATTCACCAGCTTTGGCCTTGTTTTTATTTAATTCTTAAGGCATTGGTGACAATAGTATTCAAGTGACAGAGGTTTTAGTCTTCACTGTGTTTATAAGGACAGAAGTCTTCACTGTAAGTTTATAAGGGCAGAGGTTTCAGTCTCCACTGTGTTTATAAGGGCAGAGGTTTCAGTCTCCACTGTGTTTATAAGGGCAGAGGTTTCAGTCTCCACTGTGTTTATAAGGACAGAGGTTTCAGTCTTCACTGTGTTTATAAGGGCAGAGGTTTCAGTCTCCACTGTGTTTATATAAGGCAGAGGTTTCAGTCTTCACTGTGTTTATAAGGGCAGAGGTTTCAGTCTACACTGTGTTTATAAGGGCAGAGGTTTCCAGTCTACACTGTGTTTATAAAAAAATAAATTAGCACTCTCTCCAATGACCAACTAAATGACCATATATTTCTCCATATAGTGTCACAATGGCTGAAACTAACCTATTACAACTGTATTATTACCCCCAAATATCAATTACAGTACACCCTCTCTCCCACTATCTCTCTCTCTCTGTCTCTGTCTCTGTTGCTCTCTCTCTCTCTCTCTCTCTCTCTCTCTCTCTCTCTCTCTCTCTCTCTCCTCTCTCTCTCTCTCTCTCTGTGTATCTCTCTGTCTCTGTTGCTCTCTCTCTCTCTCTCTCTCTCTCTCTCTCTCTCTCTCTCTCTCTCTCTCTCTCTCTCGCTCTCTCTCTCTCTCTTTCTGTGTATCTCTCTGTCTCTGTTGCTCTCTCTCTCTCTCTCTCTCTCTCTCTCTCTCTCTCTCTCTCTCTCACTCTCTCTCTCTCTCTCTCTCTCTCTCTCTCTCTCTCTCTCTTCTGTATCTCTCTCTGTCTTTGTTGCTTCTCTCTCTCTCTCTCTTGCTCGCTCTCTTCTGTGTATTCTCGCTCTCTTTCTATCTCTCTCTGTCTCTCCTCTTGCTCTCTCTCTCAGCCTCTGTTTCTCTCTCTCTTTCTATCTCTCTCTGTCTCTCGCTCTCTCTGTCTCTCTCTCGTCCTTCACTATCTCTGTCTCTCTCTGCCCTCTTTGCCTCTCTTCACTCTTGCTCTCTTACAACACAAGAAAAAACAAAAAAAACAACTGATTGTCTTCAGCTAGCTTTAGTTTCTGTTTCCTGTGGATGTTGACAAATCACATCACAACTTGTTATTTTAGATGGTGTGATTGCAGCCAGGCCTCCGTAGACCATAATTACCTAGGTGTTCCTGGAATAATTATGTCTCTTTATTCTGCAAGAGTTTGGGGTTTGTTCATGTGTTCAATAATGAATTCACACACACACACACACACCCGAGCTGACAAGGTACAAATCTGTCGTTCTGCCCCTGAACAGGCACTTACCCACTGTTCCTAGGCCGTCATTGAAAATAAGAATTTGTTCTTAACTGACTTGCCTAGTTAAATAAAGGTAAATAAATTGATACATTATTCAATGTGAGCCACGTCCTTGTTGTTGAGGTATTAATAAAGAGGGTCTCTCCTTTTCCCCCAGGGGCTGCCTGGTATCATCAGGAGAAGGGAGAACGGGACGCCGCCCGATGGTAAGGCGGCCATTTTGGAATCACACCAGAGTACAAATGCCAAGTCTGTAGACTGTCACGGTCTTGATTTTATCCAGCCTGTTGTGATGTCACGGTCTTAATGTTTGCATTTATTTGTTGTTGATTGTTTGTTGACATGGTTTTGTTGCTGATTGTTTGCATTGACCTGGTGTTGTTTGATTGTTTACGTTGACATGGGTGTTGTTGCTGATTGTTTACGTTGACAGGGTCCACCTGGTCCTCCAGGTCCCAGAGGTCCCCAGGGTTCTAGTGGAGCTGACGTAAGTGTCTGAATATTCAATATTATTATTATAATGAATAGTTTAACATTACACTAGAGTATATATTATTATTATAATGAATAGTTACCATGTCTAGAGTATATATTATTATTATAATGAATAGTTTAACACTAGAGTATATATTATTATTATGAATAGCATTACATGCGGCTCCATACCCCATATGATTACCTGACATTTTTTATGATTGATTGGTTGGTTGATTGGTTGGTTGGATGGTTATTGGTTGGTTGGTTGGTTGGTTGGTTGATTTTTTAATTGGTTGGGTTGATTGATTGGATGGTTGATTGCTGGTTGGTTGGTTGGTTGGTTGACTTGGATATGATTGATTGGTTGGTTGATTGGTTGGATGGTTGGTTGGTTGGTTGGTTGGTTGATTGTTGGTTGTTGATTTGTTGTTGATTGGTTGGGTTGATTGGATGGTTGATTGATTGGTTGGTTGATTGGTTGGTTGATTGTTGGTTGGTTGATTGGATGGTTGATTGATTGATTGGTTGGATGGTTGGTTGGTTGTTGATTTGGCTGGGTTGATTGGTTGATTGATTGGTTTGGTTGGTTGGTTAGTTTTGGTTGGAATGGACATTACGAGTTGATTGAATGATTGTTGGTTGGGTTGTTGAACTGATTGAATTGAAAGTTGGTTGGTCACGATTGGATGTTTGAATGATTGATTAATTTGATTGATTGGTTGATTGGTTGATTGTTGGTTAGTTGATTGGTTGAGTTTGATCCCTATCCACAGGAGGTCCAAGGCCCTCCCTGGTGAGTGGGTTCTATGGGAGGTAATGGAGAAAAGGAGAGCGGGGTGAAGCTGGCAACCGGGGACCATCTGGAGAGCCCGGTGGTGAAGTATCCCGTTTGATTCAAATACAGAACATCTACATGTTTTTCTTTCTAAATAAATGATCATAGGCTAGACGGATAAACAGGGGTACAAAATTAGGTTACAAATCGAGGTTGTTCATATTTCTTAATTGCAGCTGTAATTGAGCATTGTTTTTCTTTTATTTGCGACAGTCACAGTAGAATCCTTCCCTCTTACTGCGTTCCCTTCTGATGAGTCACAGCTTAGGGGAAAGACGGGGCATTCTCTTCACACATTAAATTTTATCACAGTCATGCTTTAGACAGTCTCGGCTCTGAACTATTCATCACAACAACAGTGGGAAGTTAAGGTATAACTGATCTGGGACCAGGCTATGTACAGTTTTCCTGGCTACCCAAACTCCTTACTCTGGCCAAGCGACGGACGTTAGTTTCTTCTCTGCGATGAGTGTCTCCCCAACGATTGTCTAGAACGCAAACACATTCTAGCCGTTCTGATTGGTCCCTGAAACCGACGGGTTTGGACCAGAGCCAGAGCACACGTGTGTAAAGCGACGTTTTGAAAAATGCATCGTTGTCTTTTATACTCTGATTGGTTAGAGACGATCCAACCGCTGATGACTTTGTTTTGTACGACATCCCCTTCATTCTGACATCACCACAAACTGACTTTGATGATGTCAGTCTCAGACTGAAGTCTGTAGATTGATTGGTTAATTCAGTTTGAGTCGTCAGGCAGATGTACAGTGAATCCTATTAGCTGTTTTCACAAGGCTACATAACACCACAGCTTGGTCCTTACTGTAGTCAACTCTTCTAGTCTGGCTGGTCCTTACTGTAGTCAACTCTTCTAGTCTGGCTGGTCCTTACTGTAGTCAACTCTTCTAGTCTGGCTGGTCCTTACTGTAGTCAACTCTTCTAGTCTGGCTGGTCCCTTACTGTAGTCAACTCTTCTAGTCTGGCTGGTCCTTACTGTAGTCAACTCTTCTAGTCTGGCTGGTCCTTACTGTAGTCAACTCTTCTAGTCTGGCTGGTCCTTACTGTAGTCAACTCTTCTAGTCTGGCTGGTCCTTACTGTAGTCAACTCTTCTAGTCTGGCTGGTCCTTACTGTAGTCAACTCTTCTAGTCTGGCTGGTCCCTTACTGTAGTCAACTCTTCTAGTCTGGCTGGTCCTTACTGTAGTCAACTCTTCTAGTCTGGCTGGTCCTTACTGTAGTCAACTCTTCTAGTCTGGCTGGTCCTTACTGTAGTCAACTCTTCTAGTCTGGCTGGTCCTTACTGTAGTCAACTCTTCTAGTCTGGCTGGTCCTTACTGTAGTCAACTCTTCTAGTCTGGCTGGTCCTTACTGTAGTCAACTCTTCTAGTCTGGCTGGTCCCTTACTGTAGTCAACTCTTCTCGTCTGGCTGGTCCTTACTGTAGTCAACTCTTCTAGTCTGGCTGGTCCTTACTGTAGTCAACTCTTCTAGTCTGGCTGGTCCTTACTGTAGTCAACTCTTCTAGTCTGGCTGGTCCCTTACTGTAGTCAACTCTTCTCGTCTGGCTGGTCCTTACTGTAGTCAACTCTTCTAGTCTGGCTGGTCCTTACTGTAGTCAACTCTTCTAGTCTGGCTGGTCCCTTACTGTAGTCAACTCTTCTAGTCTGGATGGTCCTTACTGTAGTCAACTCTTCTAGTCTGGCTGGTCCTTACTGTAGTCAACTCTTCTAGTCTGGCTGGTCCTTACTGTAGTCAACTCTTCTAGTCTGGCTGGTCCTTACTGTAGTCAACTCTTCTAGTCTGGCTGGTCCTTACTGTAGTCAACTCTTCTAGTCTGGCTGGTCCTTACTGTAGTCAACTCTTCTAGTCTGGCTGGTCCCTTACTATACCAGGGTTTCCTCCATAGGAAATACTTGGGCCGGCTGCTTTATCAATCCATATTTTCGAATTGATCTTTGCCCAGAAGAGCATTTGGTTATGATCATTGATTATCCCTTCCACTCTCAGAAAGAGAAGAAATTAGGATCAACATCATAAATTACAGTAATGCTTCCATCCAACCCCAGCCGCATTAAATTCATATCAGAGCGTTGATCATTGATTGTTGGTTATGCTGTGGTTTGTGGTTGTGTCGTCTTGTCAGGTTTAATCAGTACAGAACACCAGTCCCTGATAGGACTCTCTGGCTTGTCACCCAAATGACACCCTTGTTCCCATTCATTTTGACCAGGGCCGTAGGGGACGTAGACCCCTTTCTCCTCCTCTACTCAGCGTCCGTCACAGCATATCGACATGGCTGTCTGCTCCTCGATCTGTTTACAGTGTCAGAATGAAACGGATAGTGACAGGTATGGAGGGAACAGATAGGGACAGATAGTGACAGGTATGGAGGGAACAGAC
>NW_025748846.1:0-30272 GCF_021184085.1 Oncorhynchus gorbuscha
CAGAGTTTATTAATGTTCAAAACGGAATAACTGAAATCCTCTAGATTTGTAGAGGGGAAAACAACTGGAGAAGCGGCCACAGACTGCAGGTCGCTTCGGGTTGGCGCAGGCCGTAGTCGACTGAGACACCTGCTCACACGCAGCGTCTGATGAAGGCACAAAACACGACAGGACAGGGTGATACACAATCACAGCATGGTGAATACAATACAAGGAACCGACGGAACAGGAACGGATCACAAAGGAATAAATAGGGACTCTAATCAGGGGAAAGGATCGGGAACAGGTGTGGGAAGACTAAATGATGATTAGGGGAATAGGAACAGCTGGGAGCAGGAACGGAACGACAGAGAGAAGAGAGAGCGAGAGAGTGAGAGAGGGAGGGGGAGAGAGAGGGATAGAACCAAACAAGACCAGCAGAGGGAAACGAATAGCATGGGGAGCACAGGGACAAGACATGACAATAAATGACAAACATGACAGTACCCCCACTCACCGAGCGCCTCCTGGCGCACTCGAGGAGGAATCCTGGCGGCAACGGAGGAAATCATCGATGAGCGAACGGTCCAGCACGTCCCGAGACGGAACCCAACTCCTCTCCTCAGGACCGTAACCCTCCCAATCCACTAGGTATTGGTGACCCGCCCCCGAGAACGCATGTCCATAATTTTATGTACTTTGTAAATAGGTGCGCTCTCGACAAGGACGGGAGGGGGGAGGGAAGACGAACGGGGGTGCGAAGAAAGGGCTTAACACAGGAGACATGGAAGACAGGATGGACGCGACGAAGATGTCGCGGAAGAAGCAGTCGCACAGCGACAGGATTGACGACCTGGGAGACACGGAACGGACCAATGAACCGCGGAGTCAACTTACGAGAAGCTGTCGTAAGAGGAAGGTTGCGAGTGGAAAGCCACACTCTCTGGCCGCAACAATACCTTGGACTCTTAATCCTGCGTTTATTGGCGGCTCTCACCGTCTGTGCCCTGTAACGGCAAAGTGCAGACCTCACCCTCCTCCAGGTGCGCTCACAACGTTGGACAAACGCTTGAGCGGAGGGAACGCTGGACTCGGCAAGCTGGGATGAGAACAGAGGAGGCTGGTAACCCAGACTACTCTGAAACGGAGATAACCCGGTAGCAGACGAAGGAAGCGAATTGTGAGCGTATTCTGCCCAGGGAGCTGTTCTGCCCAAGACGCAGGGTTTCTGAAAGAAAGGCTGCGTAGTATGCGACCAATCGTCTGATTGGCCCTCTCTGCTTGACCGTTAGACTGGGGATGAAACCCGGAAGAGAGACTGACGGACGCACCAATCAAACGACAGAACTCCCTCCAAAACTGTGACGTGAATTGCGGACCTCTGTCTGAAACGGCGTCTAACGGGAGGCCATGAATTCTGAATACATTCTCAATAATGATTTGTGCCGTCTCCTTAGCGGAAGGAAGTTTAGCGAGGGGAATGAAATGTGCCGCCTTAGAGAACCTATCGACAACCGTCAGAATCACAGTCTTCCCCGCAGACAAAGGCAGACCGGTAATGAAGTCTAAGGCAATGTGAGACCATGGTCGAGAAGGAATGGGGAGCGGTCTGAGACGACCGGCAGGAGGAGAGTTACCCGACTTAGTCTGCGCGCAGTCCGAACAGGCAGCCACGAAACGGCGCGTGTCACGCTCCTGAGTCGGCCACCAAAAGCGCTGGCGAATAGACGCAAGAGTGCCTCGAACACCGGGATGACCCGCTAACTTGGCAGAGTGAGCCCACTGAAGAACAGCCAGACGAGTGGAAACAGGAACGAAAAGGAGGTTACTAGGACAAGCGCGCGGCGACGCAGTGTGCGTGAGTGCTTGCTTAACCTGTCTTTCAATTCCCCAGACTGTTAACCCGACAACACGCCCATAAGGAAGAATCCCCTCGGGATCAGTAGAAGCCACAGAAGAACTAAACAGACGGGATAAGGCATCAGGCTTGGTGTTCTTGCTACCCGGACGGTAAGAAATCACAAACTCGAAACGAGCGAAAAACAACGCCCAACGAGCTTGACGGGCATTAAGTCGTTTGGCAGAACGGATGTACTCAAGGTTCTTATGGTCTGTCCAAACGACAAAAGGAACGGTCGCCCCCTCCAACCACTGTCGCCATTCGCCTAGGGCTAAGCGGATGGCGAGCAGTTCACTGTTACCCACATCATAGTTGCGCTCAGATGGCGACAGGCGATGAGAAAAATAAGCGCAAGGATGAACCTTATCGTCAGACTGGAAGCGCTGGGATAGAATGGCTCCCACGCCTACCTCTGAAGCGTCAACCTCGACAATGAATTGTCTAGTGACGTCAGGAGTAACGAGGATAGGAGCGGACGTAAAACGTTCTTTTAGAAGATCAAAAGCTCCCTGGGCGGAACCGGACCACTTAAAACACGTCTTGACAGAAGTAAGAGCTGTGAGAGGGGCAGCAACTTGACCGAAATTACGAATGAAACGCCGATAGAAATTAGCGAAACCTAAAAAGCGCTGCAACTCGACACGTGACCTTGGAACGGGCCAATCACTGACAGCTTGGACCTTAGCGGAATCCATCAGAATGCCTTCAGCGGAAATAACGGAACCGACGAAAAGTAACGGAGGAGACATGAAAAGAGCACTTCTCAGCCTTTACGTAGAGACAATTCTCTAAAAGGCGCTGTAGAACACGTCGAACGTGCTGAACATGAATCTCGAGTGACGGAGAAAAAATCAGGATATCGTCAAGATAGACAAAAACAAAAATGTTCAGCATGTCTCTCAGAACATCATTAACTAATGCCTGAAAAACAGCTGGCGCATTGGCGAGACCGAACGGCAGAACCCGGTACTCAAAATGCCCTAACGGAGTATTAAACGCCGTTTTCCACTCGTCCCCCTCTCTGATGCGCACGAGATGGTAAGCGTTACGAAGGTCCAACTTAGTAAAGCACCTGGCTCCCTGCAGAATCTCGAAGGCTGATGACATAAGGGGAAGCGGATAACGATTCTTAACCGTTATGTCATTCAGCCCTCGATAATCCACGCAGGGGCGCAGAGTACCGTCCTTCTTCTTAACAAAAAGAACCCCGCCCCGGCCGGAGAGGAAGAAGGCACTATGGTACCGGCGTCAAGAGACACAGACAAATAATCCTCGAGAGCCTTACGTTCGGGAGCCGACAGAGAGTATAGTCTACCTCGAGGAGGAGTGGTCCCCGGAAGGAGATCAATACTACAATCATACGACCGGTGAGGAGGAAGGGAGTTGGCTCGGGACCGACTGAAGACCGTGCGCAGATCATGATATTCCTCCGGCACTCCTGTCAAATCGCCAGGTTCCTCCTGAGAAGTAGGGACAGAAGAAACGGGAGGGATGGCAGACATTAAACACTTCACATGACAAGAAACGTTCCAGGATAGGATAGAATTACTAGACCAATTAATAGAAGGATTATGACATACTAGCCAGGGATGACCCAAAACAACAGGTGTAAACGGTGAACGGAAAATCAAAAAAGAAATAGTCTCACTGTGGTTACCAGATACTGTGAGGGTTAAAGGTAGTGTCTCAAATCTGATACTGGGAAGATGACTACCATCTAAGGCGAACATGGGCGTAGGCTTATCTAACTCTCTGAAAGGAATGTCATGTTTCCGAACCCATGCTTCGTCCATGAAACAACCCTCAGCCCCAGAGTCTATCAAGGCACTACATGTAGCGCCCGAACCGGTCCAGCGTAGGTGGACCGACAAAGTAGTACAGGACTTTGATGGAGAGACTTGAGTAGTTGCGCTCACCTGTAGCCCTCCGCTTACAGATGAGCTCTGGCTTTTACTGGACATGAATTAACAAAATGTCCAGCAACTCCACAATAGAGGCACAGGCGGTTGGTGATCCTCCGTTCCCTCTCCTTATTCGAGATGCGAATCCCTCCCAGCTGCATGGGCTCAGTCTCAAAGCCAGAGGGGGAAGATGGTTGCGATGCGGAGCAGGGAAACACCGTTGATGCGAGCTCTCTTCCACGAGCCCGGTGACGAAGATCTACCCGTCGTTCTATGCGGATGGCGAGAGCAATCAAAGAGTCCACATCTGAAGGAACCTCCCGGGAGAGAATCTCATCCTTAACCACAGCGTGGAGTCCCTCCAGAAAACGAGCGAGCAGCGCCGGCTCGTTCCACTCACTAGAGGCAGCAAGAGTGCGAAACTCAATGGAATAATCCGTTATGGACCGTTCACCTTGGCATAAGGAAGCCAGGGCCCTAGAAGCCTCCCCACCAAAAACTGAACGGTCAAAAACCCGAATCATCTCCTCTTTAAAGTTCTGGAAATCGTTAGAGCAAACAGCCCTTGCCTCCCAGATAGCTGTGCCCCATTCTCGAGCCCGGCCAGTAAGGAGTGAAATGACGTAAGCAACCCGAGCTCTCTCTCTAGAGTATGTGTTGGGCTGGAGAGAGAACACAATCTCACACTGCGTGAGAAAGGAGCGGCACTCAGTGGGCTGCCCGGAGTAGCAAGGTGGGTTATTAACCCTAGGTTCTGGAGGCTCGGCAGGCCAGGAAGTAACAGGTGGCACGAGACGTAGACTCTGGAACTGTCCAGAGAGGTCGGAAACCTGAGCAGCCAGGTTTTCCACGGCCTGGCGAGCAGCAGACAATTCCTGCTCGTGTCTGCCGAGCATGGCTCCTTGGATCTCGACGGCAGTGTAACGAGCGTCTGAAGTCGCTGGGTCCATTCCTTGGTCGGTTCCTTCTGTCATGCAGGTGAAAGAGGACCCAAACGCGACTTAACAGAAACAGAGTTTATTAATGTTCAAAACGGAATAACTGAAATCCTCTAGATTTGTAGAGGGAAAACAACTGGAGAAGCGGCCACAGACTGCAGGTCGCCGGGTTGGCGCAGGCCGTAGTCGACTGAGACACCTGCTCACACGCAGCGTCTGATGAAGGCACAAAACACGACAGGACAGGGTGATACACAATCACAGCATGGTGAATACAATACAAGGAACCGACGGAACAGGAACGGATCACAAAGGAATAAATAGGGACTCTAATCAGGGGAAAGGATCGGGAACAGGTGTGGGAAGACTAAATGATGATTAGGGGAATAGGAACAGCTGGGAGCAGGAACGGAACGACAGAGAGAAGAGAGAGCGAGAGAGTGAGAGAGGGAGGGGGAGAGAGAGGGATAGAACCAAACAAGACCAGCAGAGGGAAACGAATAGCATGGGGAGCACAGGGACAAGACATGACAATAAATGACAAACATGACAGTAAGGCACTCTGGATAAGAGTGTCTGCTAAATGACCAAACATGTAAAATGTATACATCCAAAGGTGATTCTAACTAACCATTCAGTGTCTGCTTTCCCCTTTCATCTGGGATGGTGTAGCTCCATCTGATCAGCCTTAGAGACAGTTGGCGATTCCTTCAGAGAACTGAGTCAACCACAACATTCCAGGTTAAAATGACAGTAGTACTAGAAATGAATGACAGACAGGTGATTCATAGAGAAAGCTTTACCAAACGGGTACAGAGGATCCTGTAGGGGGTGGGGCCCAAAGACCCTCCCCATTATTTCACCTTTATTTAACCAGGTAGGCCAACTGCGACCTGGCCAAGATAAAGCAAAGCAGTTCGATACATACAACAACACAGTTACACATAAACAAACATACAGTCAATAATAAAGTAGAAAAACAGTGTGCAAATGAGGTAGGATAAGAGATGTAAGTCAATAATGAGGTAGGATAAGAGATGTAAGTCAATAATGAGGTAGGATAAGAGATGTAAGTCAATAATGAGGTAGGATAAGGGATGCAAGACAATAACGAGGTAGGATAAGGGAGGTATGGCAATAAATAGGCCATGGTGGCGAAGTAATTACAATATAACTATTAAACACTGGAATGGTAGATGTGCAGAAGATGAATGTGCAAGTAGAGGTACTGGGGTGCAAAGGAGCAAGATACATAAGTAAATACAGTATGGAGATGAGGTAGCATTGTTGATTAAGGGGACCTTAAGGTTCATGTTTTGCTGCAGAACTTATAGTAAGATGCTGTTGCTATGTGTCTAAAAACTCTGCCACTATACAAGGCACAAACTATCTATATTAGTCTTTGTGGTTAAGCCCTGGCTGTAACCACTGTCTGGTTTTGACATTTTGGTCTTGTGTGACAGTGGACAATGTTAATGAATTCAGAGAAGCTACTGTACTAGGTTGCCTTATAAGGTAACCTCAGCTTATTGATACACACATACTGTAATGCGTGCGTACTGGCAGCAGAGAAGTCAGGCGCAGGAGATCAAAGACTGTGTTATAACGGTGCAGTTTAATCATAAAAATCACTGTGAACAAAAACAATAAATAAATACAATGGGACGAAACCCTTCGCACGCCAGACATTATGTGCACAAACTCTTACAATCAACACTTCCGGACAAGGGCATGGGGGGGAACAGAGGGTTAAATACACAAAATGGAATTGATGGAATTGAAACCAGGTGTGAGGGAAGACAAGACAAAACCAATGGAAAATGAAAGGTGCATCGGCGATGGCTAGAAGGTCGGTGACGTCGACCGCGAATGCCACCCGAACTAGTAGAGGGTCCGACTCTGGCGGAAGTCGTGCCAGTACCCCCCCCTCCCTTGACGCGCGGCTCCAGCAATGGGCCGACACCGGCCTCGGGGACGACCGGGAGGGCGAGGCGCATCCGGACGAAGACGGAGGAACTCCTGCAGCATTGAAGGGTCCAACACATCCTCGACCGGAACCCAGCACCTCTCCTCCGGACCGTACCCCGTGCGCCGGGGGCCCCCCGATGTCCAGAGGGGACGGAGGAACCTTCCGCACCTCAGACTCCTGGAGCAGACCAGCCACCACCGGCCTGAGGAGAGACACATGGAACGAGGGGTTATACGGAAATCGGGTGGAAGTTGTAACCTGTAACAAACCTCGTTCACTCTCCTCAGGACTTTAAATGGCCCCACAAACCGCGGACGCAGGTTCCGGCCCCAATAGATCAACCGGTCACGAACAGCAGACTGGACGTACAGATGCCCAGCGGGACACTGGACGGGAGCGCGCTATGCACGTAACGCCTGCTCAATGTCCGTGTCCAGCTCATCACACTACTGGCATCACCAGGCAGGAGGCGGGGAGTTTTGGAGTGGGATCCATGGACCGCTCCTCTGTGTCATACAGCCGAGACAATGCATCTGCCTTCACGTTCTGGGAGCCTGGTGTTGTGTCTTTACTATTGTAACGGCTGTCGTCGGTGGAAGAAGGTGAGGACCAAGGTGCAGCGTGGTAAGTGTTCATGATTTTTAATATAATCAACACTGAACACTACACAAAATAATAACTAGGAAGAACGAACAAACGAAACAGTCCTGTTTAGTGAATACACACAAAACAGTTAACCTGCTATTCATCATCTTTGTTTCACAGCGGTCAACTCTACCCGTAGCTCTCTCAGTGGGAGGGGCTTATCATCTGGGAAGCCTCAAAAACAACATGATGCTGACAAGTCGTCTCTCCAGAAGAGTCTCTCCAGATCAGAACGTCTCAATGAACACCAGCAAAGACTTACAGGAAGAAACCTCACCACCGCTGCTCTGACTGTGGGAAAAATTTTGCTAAACAGAGAAAATTGGTCATTTACCAGCGGATTCATGCTGGAGGGAAGCCTTATAGTTGTGATCAGTGTGGGAAGAGTTTTGCTTGAGATTTCACCGTGACCAAACACCGACTTATACACACAGGAGAGAGGCCTTATAGCTCTGATCAGTGTGGGAAGATCATGTTTCAACAATACAAGGTGTGTATTCATGTATTCAATAGATCAATAAATATATTCCATTATCTGCTCAACAACGTCTGCTTATAACATTAATTATATGTTTTTAAAAAATCTAATGATCAATTTTTAAAAGGACCATAGTCCTCTTGTATAATTAGTTTGCTCCTAAAAGATATTCACATATTTATTTTAAAACCTTTCACCAGGTTTTAGTGTAGCTGATGGGACACATAGAAGTACAGAAGATATAGGACTATTAGTGTCGTCAAATTAAGTTGTTGAATTTATTTTAAAGGATTTAATTTGTGATATCTTTGAACTTTCCTTATTGTGTATTAAGTTTGCTCCAGAAAGATGTTCACACATTTTATTGTGAATCGAATGATGTGTTGGTTGTTAGGAAGAGGCATCATGGGGGCAGGAAGTCAGCTCTGCCCATCAGTACCTGTAGGTCATGTCAAACACAGACCTCACACTCTTCTGTTTCCTCACAGCCAGTAAGGTCTCCTACCAAACCTCTCTCTCTTCACACTGGAAATACACTTCATAATATCTTATACCTCAACATTCTACTGTTTATTGGTGATTTGTTATGTGGAACGAATGCTTGCATGTAAATGTCATTGTAAAACATACATACGAATGTGGTTTCATGTTTTCTTTTACATTGCTGATTGGATATACATTTTTTTTTTTAAATATGTATTTAAAAAAAATTTTTAGTTGAATTCTGTAGAAGAGACCAGGATATGTTGTTACCCTGTGTCCCAATACTCAGTGTTATAGTCCTGGTCCTGAGAATAAAACAGGTTTAAAACAACAACAGAGAAACACGTGTCTTACAGTGCTACACATCTGTTATAATAGAGACGTTTTCCTGCTTAATGGAAGTATCAGGTGTAGTTTTTCACCAGTTATAAAGTGTGTTTGTTGTCTCTTTATGTTTCTAGGCTGCAGGGAGGGAGATGCAACAACAGCCTTGAGAACATCTGGACTCAAATAGAACTCTGTTCCAAGTTGCTGTCAGGTAAAAGTAGACGATAGCAGACAACAGGATACTTTTGGAAAGGGGTGTTGTTGAACATTTTCTTGACTTTACTCAATCTGTATAGTTTTGGTAAAATCTTATCGAGGAACTTTCTGAAGTAAGATTAGCCTGGGGCAGCAGGTAGCCTAGTGGTTAGACCGTTGGGCCAGTAACCGAAAGGTTGCTAAATCGAATCCCCGAGCCGACAGGGTAAACAACTTTAGTTCTGCCCGTGAACAAGGCAGTTATCCCACTGTTCCTCTACCGTCATTGTAAATAAAAATGTGTTCTTATCTGACTTGCCTAGTTAAATAAAGATGTGAGACGTTATGCTGTCATAACGTAATCAAGCTTGGATATTTCGATAGATGTTTGATTGCTCTGGTCTAGGGGTGCATCAGTTGCAGACTTGAGACAGGAATTCTCCCCCTGCAACCCCCTAATCCTTATCTGAACTCTGTGAGAACATAGTAACTGGACTGTATGTAGCCTACCCATTTCTTGTCTTAGTAAGAAACACTGAAGAAAACAATAGCTTCCACGATGGATCCGGTAAGTCTGGTTTACTTTGAACCGTATAGGCCTGCTGTGCTGTGCTTTGCTTTTGTTTATTTATTGTATACAAGTTATATACATAGACAGAAGGGTGTTAGTTATAAATACAGTATATTTGACTGTAGTTTAGTTAAGAAGAAAGACTTACACAGTGGTGTGAAGTACTTAAATAAACAATATTTTAAAGTACTACATAATTCGTTTTTTGGGGTATCTGTACTTTACTATTTATATATTTGAAAACTTTTACTTTACTACATTCTTGTTGAAAATGATGTACTTTTTACTCCTTAAATGTACTCGCTACATTTTGAATGCTTAGCAGGACCGGAAAATGGTTCAATTCACACACTTATCAAGAGAACATCCCTGGTCCTCCCTACTGCCTCTGATCTAGCGGACTCACTAAATACAAATACTTTTTTGTAAATTATGTCTGAGTGTTGGAGTGTGCCCCTGCCTATCCGTAAATCATTTAAAAAACAATACATTTGTGCCTTCCGGTTTGCTTTGTATAAAGACATTTGAATTATTCATACTTATACTTGAACAATTACATTTACCTTTGATACTTAAGTATATTTAAAACCAAATACTTTTACTCAAGTAGATTTAACTGTGTGACTTTTACTTGAGTCATTTTCTATTATGGTATCTTTACTTTGACTCAAGTATGACTATTGGGTACTTTTTCCACCGCTGGACTTACGTTTATTTTTGACCGGAGAATTACTTGTGAATTAGGTTTGATGCAGCCATTGCAAAGACCTGCATAAATATCTGATATTTCCTATCTGTGCTGGTAGTGAACAGCAGCTGCCATTGTATCAGCAGCGAAAGACCGGAACATTTAATTCCCAGACACTCCCTCACGAGAGAGAGGCTTGTTGAGATCCTCCCTCTTTGTGCATCTGTTCCAAGTGGCTGCCAGGTAAAAGTAGACGATAGGAGACAACAGGATTCTTAGTGAAAGGGGTGTTGTTGGACATTTTCTTGACTTTACTCGACTTTTATTGATCACGTAAAATGTTATCCAGGAACTTTCTGTGATAATACTAGGTTACATGAGACGTTTATTTGTTCTAACATAGATGTTTGATTGCTCTGGTCTAGGGGCGCATCAGTTGCAGTCTTGAGAATCGAATTTTCTCTCAGCAACTCATTACTAGCTGTCATTATCCGAACACTACAACAAAGTTGTCAAACTGTACCCTACAACATTTCATGCCATACAAAGAAACAATGGCTTCCGCAATGGATCAGGTAAATCTGGTTTTAACATATGCCCGCTGTGTTGTATAAAATGTCTAGGACTAGTTTTCATCACCTTTTATCCTCCACATTCCTGTGTTCGGTTTAAACTGCTGGACAAAAATAAACATGATTGTAAAAGTTGTTAGGATATTTTTTCCCTCAGCAAAGTAACGTTAATCTACAGCTATATCATGTTTGGAAATCTGTCATATTATCTAATATATCTCTACTTCCTCCCAAAATGTGCACTTGTTCACCTCCACTGATTTGAAAGTCAGATGATCCATTATATGACCAGATACTCACTCTGACAATGAAAATACATATTCTTCTTTGGGGTTTATCAGTGGTTGGCATCCAACTTTATGGTACATTACACCACCTACTGTACTGGAGGGTGGGCCAGCAACTAAATCCTATCAACTTTATGGTACATTACACCACCTACTGTACTGGAGTGTGGGCCAGCAACTAAATCCTATCAACTTTATGGTACATTACACCACCTACTGTACTGGAGGGTGGGCCAGCAACTAAATCCTATCAACTTTATGGTACATTACACCACCTACTGTACTGGAGGGTGGGCCAGCAACTAAATCCTATCAACTTTATGGTACATTACACCACCTACTGTACTGGAGGGTGGGCCAGCAACTAAATCCTATCAACTTTATGGTACATTACACCACCTACTGTACTGGAGGGTGGGCCAGCAACTAAATCCTATCAACTTTAGTACATTACACCACCTACTGTACTGGAGGGTGGGCCAGCAACTAAATCCTATCAACTTTATGGTACATTACACCACCTACTGTACTGGAGGGTGGGCCAGCAACTAAATCCTATCAACTTTATGGTACATTACACCACCTACTGTACTGGAGTGTGGGCCAGCAACTAAATCCTATCAACTTTATGGTACATTACACCACCTACTGTACTGGAGTGTGGGCCAGCAACTAAATCCTATCAACTTTATGGTACATTACACCACCTACTGTACTGGAGTGTGGGCCAGCAACTAAATCCTATCAACTTTATGGTACATTACACCACCTACTGTACTGGAGTGTGGGCCAGCAACTAAATCCTATCAACTTTATGGTACATTACACCACCTACTGTACTGGAGTGTGGGTCAGCAACTAAATCCTATCTCCCAGCCCCGTTCTCTTAAAAGTATCAATATTTACGACTGTATCTAACAATGTTCTTCTTATTAAACTCAATTCCTGCTTGCACACGCTGGAGAGAATCCTTACTCCTGTCTTTGTGGTGTCAGAGAAATGCTATAGGAAGAGAGACTTTTCAAACAATATATTTATTGTAAGATATGCAAAAATGAAGCAATCAACCATCACTAAGAATAGTCCGTGTTGAAAGCTCAATGAACAGAGCTGTCTTTAGCCTTTTATTGAAAGTACATCCCTTTTTATCGTTGACAGTTAGCAGATGTTCAGAAACAGACACTGGAAACAGATTTGCACGAAGTAATTTAGCTGGTCTGTGTAGATCATGATGGCTGATATTGCCACCACTCACTGTTCCTCCCTGCACTTCCCACATAGCTACATTCCTGCTGATTGTAAACAGCGGAGGTCACATACTGTGGTAGCACCCAAACAGCTCATACATCTGTACGCTCAGAGTTATGACTAAGTCACACAAGACAAGCCTGTATCAGCAAAGAATATTAGCATATAACAATAGACAATTCCCTCAGTAATATAGTAAAATATAACAATAGACAATTCTCTCAGTAAAAACAGTATAGTATGTCTAATTTAACAGTATAGTAGAATAATATAAAACTATAATATTAATGATAAAACACCAGAAAGCAAACGTGTGTCACAACTTCCGCCGACGTTGGTCCCCTCTTGTTCGGGCGGCGTTTGGCGTTCCACGTCACCGACCTTCTAGCCATCGCCGATCCACTTTTCATTTAGTCTTGTCTTCCATCAGTGATGACTCTTGCACTGAGATGCTGAACCTTAGAACGCTACGCCACTCAGGACCAGTCTATTACACCATCCATCCATCAGACTAGAACAGACCTTCAGGACCAATCTATTACACCATCCATCCACCAGACTAGAACAGACCTTCAGGACCAATCTATTACACCATCCATCCACCAGACTAGAACAGACCTTCAGGACCAATCTATTACACCATCCATCCACCAGACTAGAACAGACCTTCAGGACCAATCTATTACACCATCCATCCACCAGACTAGAACAGACCTTCAGGACCAATCTATTACACCATCCATCCACCAGACTAGAACATACCTTCAGGACCAATCTATTACACCATCCATCCACCAGACTAGAACAGACCTTCAGGACCAATCTATTACACCATCCATCCACCAGACTAGAACATACCTTCAGGACCAATCTATTACACCATCCATCCACCAGACTAGAACAGACCTTCAGGACCAATCTATTACACCATCCATCCACCAGACTAGAACAGACCTTCAGGACCAATCTATTACACCATCCATCCACCAGACTAGAACAGACCTTCAGGACCAATCTATTACACCATCCATCCACCAGACTAGAACATACCTTCAGGACCAATCTATTACACCATCCATCCACCAGACTAGAACAGACCTTCAGGACCAATCTATTACACCATCCATCCACCAGACTAGAACATACCTTCAGGACCAATCTATTACACCATCCATCCACCAGACTAGAACAGACCTTCAGGACCAATCTATTACACCATCCATCCACCAGACTAGAACAGACCTTCAGGACCAATCTATTACACCATCCATCCACCAGACTAGAACATACCTTCAGGACCAATCTATTACACCATCCATCCACCAGACTAGAACAGACCTTCAGGACCAATCTATTACACCATCCATCCACCAGACTAGAACAGACCTTCAGGACCAATCTATTACACCATCCATCCACCAGACTAGAACAGACCTTCAGGACCAATCTATTACACCATCCATCCACCAGACTAGAACAGACCTTCAGGACCAATCTATTACACCATCCATCCACCAGACTAGAACAGACCTTCAGGACCAATCTATTACACCATCCATCCACCAGACTAGAACAGACCTACACATTAGTCATCCAGAACAGACCTACACAGAGTCTGTCTGAAATGGCATCCTATTACCTATATACTGTCAGGTGACATTCCAGATGCAGCCATCCTCTCTAATAGTTAGAAGTCAAACAAATGATGTCAGGAACTCCAAATGTCATTAAGTCGCACAAATCATCATCGCCATGGTGATGCTCCATGACATCATTTATTTGGTCGGTTGAAGTGTTGTAGAGGAGTGGGTATAGCAGTACTACACTCTAAGAAAAAAAGGTGCTATCTAGAACCTGAAAGGGTTCTTCGGCTGTCCCCATAGGAAAACCCTTTGAAGAACCCTTTTGTGTTTCAGTTAGAACCTCTTTGGTTCCAGGTAGAACTCTTTAGGGTTCCATGTAGAACCCTTTCAACAGACCAGATGCTTTTTAACTTTCTGTGGAGAAACCGAACCCGTCACATTAGGAAACTGTTGTAATGAACACATGAGTGGTGGGCTGAATTGTCTGGACATTCCTACCTTAAATAATACTTTTAAGATCAATTTGATAAAACACTACATAAGAAGACCTACTTCTATGTGAAACCTTATTCCTCATCATGCCTTTTCTACTTTGGTGGCCTTAACTTCATGTTGGTTTGCTATTGACAAAGTTCCAGTGAAGCTCTGCATTTCCTCAGCAGGTTTTCTAGTCATGAACCTTCATTTAGAAGCATAATTTCTCTCCACACGTATATTATATCTGGAATAATCAGCACATATTGTGTAACAATAAATCTTTGTTTTTAGAATATTGGTTCAGAAATAATATCCTATCCTTATCACTTGACAAGATCCCTATTTCGTCTAAAGAGTTTACAATTATTTTAGTCTCCATTCCCTCAGGTGTTGCTTTATTATTCAGGAACATGTTAAGACCCTCAGAACCTACCTTAGATTACAGCTGTTGACTCAATAGTAGTAAAGATTTGTTCTTGTTTTGGTCCATTCAACAACAGAGCGATACTTTCCTTGTATCAACAGGATTTTGTATCTCTCTATACACCTTATGTCATGCCTTATTGGAATTGTTTTATTGATAATATTTGTTGTCTCACACAAACGTACTGACTAACACAATTAAGGATGTTTATTATAAAATGATCAATTTATATTATCCTGCCAACCACTATATGAAGAAGTTTTAAAAAAGAAATACATTCAAATTGTACCGTTTGAAATGACCACCCAGAAACCGTGTTGAATCTTTTTTTTATGGTATTCAAGTAAAGAATCTGTGGCAAGACATCAGTAGATTTATAATGGAACATATTCATGAAGATTTTACACAATTATGGAGAGATGTACTGCATGAATACTTTACCTACGATATAAATAATTTGGATAGATATTTTTCTTCTTCGTTCACTCGCCGTACAGTAGGTGGCGGTAATACTCCAATAGGTGTAGTCTGCCATAAAACCCTAAAGAAGAACAAGACAACAGGAAATTGTTGACGAGAACAGTTTGGGTCGAACAGTTCCTATCATACAAGAAACAGTAGCTTCCCAATGGATCGGGTAACTCTGGTTTTAACATTATATGCCCACTGTGTTGTATAAAATGTCTAGGCCTCGTTTTCATCATATTTGAACCTCTACATTGCTGTGTTCTGTTTGGAGCGGCAGGTAGCCTAGTGGTTAGAGCGTTGGGTCAGTAACCGAATCCCCGAGCTGACCAGATAAACATATGTCGTTCTGTCCCTGAACAAGGCAGTTTAACCAACTTTGTATGTATTATGGATCCCCATTAGCTGCCAAGGCAGCAGCTACTCTTCCTGGGGTCCAGCAAAATTAAGGCAGTAAATACAATCATGTTTAGCCAGTTATGGTAAACTGTAGCTAGTGTCGTGGAAATATTTGGGTAATCACATTTCACAAATACTGGAGCCTGTGAGTACAAGTAGATTTTTTTATTACTTCATAATTGTTGGTAAAATGATTAAATGACTGAACAAATCATTTTAAATGGAACTGTAACTAAGTAAACTTATACTCTGTTTTATATCTGATTAACAATATGAGTTCATAAGATGTGATTGTGTGACACAGACAAGGAGTAATTAAAGTTAATGAACACCATTCCAACTAGGAAGAAAGAAGTGAACTGTGTAAACAGATAAGGTTGTTAACCTATGGTTGAACCGACGAAACTGACCTCTGGGGTTTTTAGATAAGACAATGAGTGCATTCCTAGGTTTTCTGTTAATTAGAACTGTCATCTAAGTGGTGATTGATAATGTTGAGGGGTCAAAAGTTACCTGGGAGTGTGTTGTAAGTTAGAATGAACTTTTCACCTCACTTTGTCCCTGTCGAGAGGAGGGGTTTCTGTTAAGCAATGAAATGACGTCATGTTTTGTATATAAACTGTTGCTCATGGTGAAGTGGCAGCGCGCTCCGAGAATAAATTCTGTTACCTATTATTAAAAAGACTGGGCTCCGTCTATTTTATGCAAACAAGAATCTTACAAATTCTAATAAAATAGTTTAAGGGTTGTCAATTAATGAAAACACATTAGCATAATTAAATTACAGTAACAATAATAAAAGCAGAGCTGGAATCATGAAAACGACTGCCTTCCAGTCTTGACACAGAATATTTATACATTTGTCCTTCTTACTTCACACTCATCGTAAGTCCTCTTAATGGCTTATCACCTGTTGCATTTAGCCACCGTTATCATATTGCCTTCATATTAGGACATGCAACCTGTAGAGTCACATAAATAGTTTTTAAACATGTAGGACCACAGCAACAGACCTTGGTGTAGCAGTATAACTTTAGACCGTCCCTCGCCCATACCCGGGCCCCTCTGCACACATCAACAACAGTCACCCACGAAGCATCGTTACCCATCGCTCCCAAAAGCCGCGGCCCCTGCAGAGCAAGGGGAACTACTACTTCAAGTTCTCCGAGCAAGTGACGTCACTGATTGAAACGCTATTTAGCGTGCACCGCTAACTCAGCTAGCCGTTTCACATCCGTTACATTGGCACTCTATAGGATTAACCAATCCATAACATCCTGCTGACTACTGAAAGGGGAACCCCTGTTCTGGGAAAAACCCAAGAGGTGTAACCATAGTTGGCCATAACAGTTACAAGAATAACCATGTGCTTGTCTAATGGTGTCCAAAGACAGAGAGCACATAGATGCACTAGTTTTGCTGGCTCCTTCTGAAATAAATAATTGCCACATATGTACTGAACAATTCACAATACTAGCTACCTGATAGGAGTGCTGGTGTTGGATTTTCCAGTTCCTATACTGTTTTTAGAAGTAGTAAGCTGAATCGATATGGACATGGACTTAACCATTAGTATATGTGTAAGCAGAACCAATGTGTATGTGCCACCTGAGTCAATATGCACCTCTATTATGGGCGGCAGGTATCCTAGTGGTTACAATATTGGGCCAGTAACCGAAAAGTTTGCTAAGGAGGAATCCCCAAGCTGACAAGGTAAAAAATCTGTCATTCTGCACCTGAAAAGGGCAGTTAACCCACTGTTCCTAGGCCTCCATTTTAAATAAGAATATGTGACTTGCCTAGTTAAATTAAGATTACATAAAGAAATGGACCATCTTGGCTTTGTGCTAAGCCATGTAATAAAGTCTATATAAATGTAATGTTCCGGTAACCTCGACGCTAGCTGGGTACGTTAGCTTACGAGGTACATTAATAGCTTTAGGTTGGTTGTTTTTATGTTAAACTTCAAGATTTACACCAAGGACGTTGCCTCTCGGATCATCACTCTCCCTCGCTTGGGCAAGGGACATTTAAGGCACTCAGATGTAAAACGCAATTCAAGGGTTGAGGGTTTAGCCGAAGGCTGTTGAGTTTGAAACGCAGCTGGAAGGCAATCAGGAAGATGCTAGATCAGTTGGGACCATTATAGGCAATGAGAGGGCAGATATGCGTGTTGCCACAAAGTCAAACGCCTATATCGTATTTGTATTTAAGTTTAGGCATAAAGGTAGTGTTTTCAATGTTAGGGTTAAAATCACATTTAAAAATATCAGTTGTAGAAATGGGTGTGTTTGTGGTAACTAGTGACGACCAGGCACTACTTCCATACAAAGTGTTTTTTTTTTCTCCTCAAAGTTTCCTTGGATGTGAGGTGTCCTACTTTTACCAATACACTCCTAACAACCAACTCGTTACCAATACACTCCTAACAACCAACTCGTTACCAATACACTCCTAACAACCAACTCGTTACCAATACACTCCTAACAACCAACTCGTTACCAATGCACTCCTAACAACCAACTCGTTACGAAAATGTATATATGATCAAATAAGCCAGAAGCCAGATTTTGGGCCCAGTTATCCCTCTTGCTTCTCCACTTCTGTGTTGTTTGATAGGAAATGACTGCTATAAAGAAATATGGTGGAAACTAGCCCATATCCACCAATCCAACGCTCTTAGATTTGTGGCTTATAGTGAACGATTGAACATTTCAGGTAAAAGGGGATATTCTAGGGATGCACCCAAATCAAAGGGTTAGACTGAATTAATACAATATTTGGTTTAATGATCAACTGTAAAACTTATTGTGGCCAACAGGACAAAGCTAGCCCGTCCCCCTCCACCCTCCAGGAGTCCCCAGGTCGACTGCCTCTCCGTACTCTACTGCTGGGTCTGGTTGACTGCAGGAAAACACCGGGGCAGAGTGGAACTGAGAGAGGAGAAGGAGAAGAGGAACATGGAGATATGATTTCATTAAGTAAGAACCATGTGGATTAGATTAGTCTGCTTCTTTAACAATTAATTGGTTAATTATATATTGCTGACAATATCTGGTCGTTCCACCTAATTTTGAGAACCTCCCCCCAAAACACTTTCAGATTTCACCTAATTTTAACATTCTTTCATGAAGAGCACATGTTCAACTTCATAAAAACATGTTTTCTCCAGAGGTTATATGAAAATAAATACTGTACTAAGTGCCAATGTGCTAAATAAAGTAACAGGGGACAACTGAAAACAACAAAACCACTAGTTTACATTGGTAAAATTAGTCCTTTAAATCAGCCAAAAATTTGCTTATGACAATGGAAGTTGACAGGGTCAATGGAAGCTACTTTTGTTCCACCAGGAGTGAACATTGAATACAAGCTTCAATTCTACCATATCAATTTATGGGCAAAATGGTTCACTTGCTCGGTTTTCAACAAAAAACACCAGAGAATTGATAAAAAGACTAGAACCAGCTTACCTGCCTTTGCTCTATAATTTGACTGTTTAATGTCCAATGTTTCTTTTCCCCAAAAAATGTAAGGAACCGTTTCACCATATTACAACATGGGTTGACCTTTAAAATGGAGGACAGATGTAAATGAATCACTAATTAAATGAAATAAATCATGTTCAGAAATGACTGTCAAAGTAACCAAATAACTAGGGCTTTAGATGCACACTAATCATTTCCTATTAAACTGATTATGTCATTAGTCATGTAAACATCTTACTCTGCTGATCTTAATTGGTGTGAGGTCATAACTGAAGTAAGGATACACCTTTAAAAACACCTGGTTTTCTGAACAATCTTTAGAATGATTAGGACATGTAAACACTTTAATCAGAGTTATAGAGGTGTATTTAATCTGCATGTGCTAACACAAGCAGCACAAAACATTATTTTGACCGAATGCAGTGAGTTCAGGGAACTGAAAATATGCAGCTTAGAAATAGTTTGCACATACAAAACTTATTTTTACCTATTGCTTCATAAACCACAGTGGCTGTGGTAGAAAGTTTATTTTGATTGGCCATTTTCTGCGTTTATCAAAGTCCCATCAGCCTGATTTCAGATGTGTCAATGTAAACAGGTTTATTAGAGAGATTGTTCTTTCAAAGCATGTCAACGATTTAAAATGTAATACTGATGCACAATTTCTATTGGAAAAATATGAAAGGGACCCAAAAGGCCTTAATTTCATGGAAGGACCCATCTGTTTACGGACTCATATTTGCAAAACCTAATTATTCAATATCTTTGTTTCACAGGGGACATCCCTAATCGTTGCTCTCTAAGTGGGAGGGGCTTATCATCTGGGGAGCCTCAACAACATTATGATGCTGACAAGAAAGAGAAGAGTCTCTCCAGATCAGAACACCTCAAACACCAGCATAGAGGTACAGGGAAGAAACCTCACCACTGCTCTGTCTGTGGGAAGAGTTTTGCTAAACAAGACTTGACAAATCATGAGCAAATTCACACTCTAGAGCATGCATCTAATACCTTAAAATCTCAGAGAATTAATTCAGGGGAGGGACCTTATACCTGCTTTGATTGTGGGAAATACTTAAATCAGTCAAGAGCCCAGACTAACCACAAACACACAGGAGTGAAGCCTTATAGCTGTGATCAGTGTGGGAAGAGCTTCAATCATTCAGGATCCCTGACTATTCACCAACGCATACACACAGGAGAGAAGCCTTATAGCTGCGATCAGTGTGGGAAGAGCTTCAATCATTCAGGATCCCTGACTCTACACCAACGCATACACACAGGAGAGAAGCCTTATAGCTGTGATCAGTGTGGGAAGAGCTTCAATCAATCAGGATCCCTGACTCTACACCAACGCATACACACAGGAGTGAAGCCTTATAGCTGTGATCAGTGTGGGAAGAGCTTCAATCATTCAGGAAACCTGACTACACACCAACTCATACACACAGGAGCGAAGCCTTATAACTGTGATCATTGTGGAAAGAGCTTCAGTCGATCAGGAGACCTGATCAAACACCAACGCATACACACAGGAGAGAAGCCTTATAGCTGTGATCAATGTGGGAAGAACTTCAATCAATCAGGACACCTGACTGCACACCAACGCATACACACAGGAGAGAAGCCTTATAGCTGTGATCAGTGTGAGAAGAGTTTCAGGACATCAGATCACCTGACTATACACCAACGCATACACACAGGAGAGAAGCCTTATAGCTGTGATCAGTGTGAGAAGATTTTCAGGACATCAGATCACCTGACTATACACCAACACATACACACAGGAGAGAAGCCTTATAGCTGTGATCAGTGTGGGAAGAGTTTCAGGACGTCAGATCACCTGACTAAACACCAACGCATACACACAGGAGAGAAGCCTTATAGATGTGATCAATGTGGGAAGAGCTTCAGTCGATCAGGATCCCTGACTACACACCAACTCATACACACAGGAGAGAAGCCTTATAGATGTGATCAGTGTGGGAAGAGTTTTGCTCGTTCAGGGTCACTGATAAAACACCAGAAAGCACAAACATGTTTTCTTTCATCTCCCTTCTCTCTGGCACCAGTTCCAGATCCCTAAATAAAGTTTACATAGAAAACATCTTGTAAACAGTCATCCATCTCCCATTCTCTAACACTTTAGTATGTCTGATTGCCATGGTAACATGTGTAGCATAATATGCAGCTCTGGATCCATATGTTACAAGCGTCTTGGAGTAGAAGTGCTGTGTGTGGTGGGGTGGGGGAGGAGGTGTTCAGAGCTATCTTTTAATTTATGAACTCATATTATCCATTAAATAATGTATAATAAAAAAGTTTAACCAATGGTAGGTGTATATTCATGTGTGGGGGAAATGTTATCTGAAGAGAGAGTCTTGAATTGTACATCATGTCTCATATAGTCATTGGTTCCTGTAGGTGCTGGGTAGAGATATGAGGGGGAGACGGTCATGACCCCATCAGACCTTTTGGCAGAACGCTCAGAATATGTTCTATAATTTACATTCAGGAACCAAATGTTAATGATGAATAATGTAAATCATAACTTGTCTGTGTTACCAGTATAGAAGAGGACTAACGGGACTGCCCCGAAAGAGCTCCTGACCGTACGTTTGTTGGAATCTCTCCAGCTGGCTGATAATAAATAATTATTAATTTAAGTTTGACTGAGTCCTTGGTAGTAATTTCCACGACACGTGTATTCAATACAAAAACACATTAAATCCTTTATCTTATGTCGCACTGCATGAGGCAAATGGTGGTCACACCAGATACTGACTACCGTTTTTTTTAAGGTATCTGTGACCAACAGATGCATACAGTTGAAGTCGGAAGTTTACATACACCTTCGCCAAATACATTTAAACTCAGTTTTTCACAAATCATGACATTTAATCCTAGTACAAATTCCCTGTTTTAGGTCAGTTAGGATCACCACTTTATTTTAAGAATGTGAAATGTCAGAATAATAGTGGTGTCATGTTTTGTCATTGATTATCATGTCTTGTCTCTGCGCTTCCCTTCTATTCGTTTCCCTCTGCTGGTCTTATTATGTTCTTTCCCTCTTTCTATCCCTCTCTCTCCCCCTCCCTCTCTCCCTCTCTCGCTCTCTCTCTCTATCGTTCCGTTCCTGCTCCCAGCTGTTCCTCATTCTCCTAACTACCTCATTTACTCTTTTCACACCTGTCCCCTATTTTGCCCTCTGATTAGAGTCCCTATTTCTCCCTCTGTTTTCCGCTTCTGTCCTTGTCGGATCCTTGTTTGATGTTCGCTGTTCTGTGTCCTTGTTCCGCCCTGTCGTGTTTTACCTTCTTCAGATGCTGCGTGTGAGCAGGTGTCAATGTCAGCTACGGCCGGTGTCTTCCCGAAGCGACCTGCAGTCTGTGGTCGCGTCTCCAGTCATTCCTCTCTACTGACGAGTGGATTTCAGTTTTCCTGTTTTTGCATTTACCTAGATAATATCCAGGATTATCGCTTTTGTTTAAAACTGGAATAAAGACTCTGTTTCCGTTAAGTCGCTTTTGGGTCCTCATTCACCTGCATAACAGAAGGATCCGACCAAGAATGGACCCAGCGACTACGGATTCTCGCAACACTGCCGTCGAGATCCAGGGAGCAATGCTCGGCAGACACGAGCAGGAATTGTCTGCTGCTCGTCATGCCGTTGAGACCCTGGCCGCTCAGGTTTCCGACCTCTCAGGACAGTTTCAGAGTCTTCGTCTCGTGCCACCAGCTACTTCCTGGTCTTCCGAGTCTCCGGAACCTAGGGTTAATAACCCACCATGTTACTCTGGGCAGCCCACTGAGTGCCGCTCCTTTCTCACCCAGTGTGATATTGTGTTCTCTCTCCAACCCAACACATACTCAAGAGAGAGAGCTCGGATCGCTTACGTCATTTCACTCCTTACTGGTCGGGCTCGGGAGTGGGGCACAGCTATCTGGGAGGCAAGGGCTGAGTGTTCTAACAATTATCTGAACTTTAAAGAGGAGATGATACGGGTTTTTGATCGTTCAGTTTTTGGTAAGGAGGCTTCCAGGGCCCTGGCTTCCCTATGTCAAGGTGATCGATCCATAACGGATTACTCTATAGAGTTTCGCACTCTTGCTGCCTCCAGTGACTGGAACGAGCCGGCGTTGCTCGCTCGTTTTCTGGAGGGACTCCACGCTGAGGTTAAAGATGAGATTCTCTCCCGGGAGGTTCCTTCCAGCGTGGACTCTTTGATTGCACTCGCCTTCCGCATAGAACGACGGGTAGATCTTCGTCACTGAGCTCGTGGAAGAGAGCTCGCGTTAACGGTGTTCCCCCTCTCCGCATCTCAACCATCTCCTCCCTCCGGCTCAGAGACTGAGCCCATGCAGCTGGGAGGTATTCGCATCTCGACTAAGGAGAGGGAACGGAGGATCACCAACCGCCTTTGCCTCTATTGCGGTTCTGCTGGACATTTTGTCATTTCATGTCCAGTAAAAGCCAGAGCTCATCAGTAAGCGGAGGGCTACTGGTGAGCGCTACTACTCAGGTCTCTCCATCAAGATCCTGTACTACCTTGTCGGTCCATCTACGCTGGACCGGTTCAGCTGCTTCCTGCAGTGCCTTGATAGACTCTGGGGCTGAGGGTTGTTTTATGGACGAAGCATGGGCTCGGAAACATGACATTCCTCTCAGACAGTTAGGGAAGCCCACGCCCATGTTCGCCTTAGATGGTAGTCTTCTCCCCAGTATCAGATGTGAGACACTACCTTTAACCCTCACAGTATCTGGTAACCACAGTGAGACCATTTCCTTTTTGATTTTTCGTTCACCTTTTACACCTGTTGTTTTGGGTCATCCCTGGCTAGTATGTCATAATCCTTCTATTAATTGGTCTAGTAATTCTATCCTATCCTGGAACGTTTCTTGTCATGTGAAGTGTTTAATGTCTGCTATCCCTCCTGTTTCTTCTGTCCCCTCTTCTCAGGAGGAACCTGGTGATTTGACAGGAGTGCCGGAGGAATATCATGATCTGCGCACGGTCTTCAGTCGGTCCAGAGCCAACTCCCTTCCTCCTCACCGATCGTATGATTGTTGTATTGATCTCCTTCCGGAGACCACTCCCCCTCGGGGTAGACTATACTCTCTGTTGGCTCCCGAACGTAAGGCTCTCGAGGATTATTTGTCTGTTTCTCTCGACGCCGGTACCGTGGTGCCTTCTTCCTCTCCCGCCGGAGCGGGGGTTTTTTTTGTTAAGAAGAAGGACGGTACTCTGCGCCGCTGCGTGGATTATCGAGGGCTGAATGACATAACGGTTAAGAATCGTTATCCGCTTCCCCTTATGTCGTCAGCCTTCGAAATTCTGCAGGGAGCCAGGTTCTTTACTAAGTTGGACCTTTGTAACGCTTACCATCTCGTGCGCATCAGAGAGGGGGACGAGTGGAAAACGGCGTTTAACACTCCGTTAGGGCATTTTGAATACCGGGTTCTGCCGTTCGGTCTCGCTAATGCTCCAGCTGTCTTTCAGGCATTAGTTAATGATGTACTGAGAGACATGCTGAACATCTTTGTTTTCGTCTACCTTGACGATATCCTGATTTTTTCACCGTCACTCGAGATTCATGTTCAGCACATTCGACGTGTACTCCAGCGCCTTTTAGAGAATTGTCTCTACGTGAAGGCTGAGAAGTGCGCCTTTCATGTCTCCTCTGTCACATTTCTCGGTTCTGTTATTTCCGCTGAAGGCATTCAGATGGATCCCGCTAAGGTCCAGGCTGTCAGTGATTGGCCCGTTCCAAAGTCACGTGTCGAGTTGCAGCGCTTTCTAGGTTTCGCTAATTTCTATCGGCGTTTCATTCGTAATTTCGGTCAAGTTGCTGCCCCTCTCACAGCTCTTACTTCTGTCAAGACGTGCTTTAAGTGGTCCGGTTCCGCCCAGGGAGCTTTTGATCTCCTCAAGAAGCGTTTTACATCCGCTCCTATCCTTGTTACTCCTGACGTCACTAAACAATTCATTGTCGAGGTTGACGCTTCAGAGGTGGGCGTGGGAGCCATTCTATCCCAGCGCTTCCATTCTGACGATAAGGTCCATCCTTGCGCTTATTTTTCTCATCGCCTGTCGCCATCGGAACGCAACTATGATGTGGGTAACCGCGAACTGCTCGCCATCTGCTTAGCCCTAGGCGAATGGCGACAGTGGTTGGAGGGGGCGACCGTTCCTTTTGTCGTTTGGACTGACCATAAGAACCTTGAGTACATCCGTTCTGCCAAACGACTTAATGCACGTCAAGCTCGTTGGGCGTTGTTTTTCGCTCGTTTCGAGTTCGTGATTTCTTATCGCCCGGGTAATAAGAACACCAAGCCTGATGCCTTATCCCGTCTCTTTAGTTCTTCTGTGGCTTCTACCGACCCCGAGGGATTCTCCCTGAAGGGCGTGTTGTCGGGTTGACTGTCTGGGGAATTGAGAGACAGGTAAAGCAAGCACTCACTCACACTGCGTCGCCGCGCGCTTGTCCTAGTAACCTTCTTTTCGTTCCTGTCTCTACTCGTCTGGCTGTTCTTCAGTGGGCTCACTCTGCCAAGTTAGCTGGCCACCCCGGCGTTCGGTGTACGCTTGCTTCTATTCGCCAGCGGTTTTGGTGGCCTACTCAGGAGCGTGACACGCGCCGTTTCGTGGCTGCTTGTTCGGACTGCGCGCAGACTAAGTCAGGTAACTCTCCTCCTGTCGGTCGTCTCAGACCGCTTCCCATTCCTTCTCGACCATGGTCTCACATCGCCTTAGACTTTATTACCGGTCTGCCTTCGTCTGCGGGGAAGACTGTGATTCTTACGGTTATCGATAGGTTCTCTAAGGCGGCACATTTCATTCCCCTCGCTAAGCTTCCTTCAGCTAAGGAGACGGCACAAATCATCATTGAGAATGTGTTCAGAATTCATGGCCTCCCGTTAGACGCCGTTTCAGACAGAGGCCCGCAATTCACGTCACAGTTTTGGAGGGAGTTATGTCGTTTGATTGGTGCTTCAGTCAGTCTCTCTTCCGGTTTTCATCCCCAGTCTAACGGTCAAGCAGAAAGGGCCAATCAGACGATTGGTCGCATATTACACAGCCTTTCTTTTCGAAACCCTGTGTCTTGGGCAGAACAGCTCCCCTGGGCAGAATACGCTCACAACTCGCTTCCTTCGTCTGCTACCGGGCTATCTCCGTTTCAGAGTAGTCTTGGGTACCAGCCTCCTCTGTTCTCGTCCCAGCTCGCCGAGTCCAGCGTTCCCTCCGCTCAGGCTTTTGTCCAACGTTGTGAGCGCACCTGGAGGAGGGTCAGGTCTGCACTTTGCCGTTACAGGGCGCAGACTGTGAGAGCCGTCAATAAACGTAGGATTAAGAGTCCTAGGTATTGTCGCGGTCAGAGAGTGTGGCTTTCCACTCGTAACCTTCCCCTTACGACAGCTTCTCGCAAGTTGACTCCGCGGTTCATTGGTCCGTTCCGTGTCTCTCAGGTCGTCAATCCTGTCGCTGTGCGACTGCTTCTTCCGCGACATCTTCGTCGTGTCCACCCTGTCTTCCATGTCTCCTGTGTCAAGCCTTTTCTTCGCGCCCCCGTTCGTCTTCCCTCCCCCCCCGTCCTTGTCGAGGGCGCACCTATTTACAAGGTACGGAAGATCATGGACATGCGTTCTCGGGGACGTGGTCACCAGTACTTAGTGGATTGGGAGGGTTACGGTCCTGAGGAGAGGAGTTGGGTTCCATCTCGGGACGTGCTGGACCGTTCATTGATTGATGATTTCCTCCGTTGCCGCCAGGGTTCCTCCTCGAGTGCGCCAGGAGGCGCTCGGTGAGTGGGGGGGGCACCACCTGTCTTCTGACTGACAACCCCACCTACATCTGGTACAAGAACGGACAACATCTCCATGACCCTACTTCCCAACAATACTCCTGTAATACTCTAGTGGTCTGGGGTTACTCTACAGACAGTTACTCCTGTGCTGTAAAAGACCATGAGGATTTTCTCGCTCCTACAGTGTGTGAGTCTGGACTCACCTATAATAATAATCTTAAGTGTCAATCATTAAGGCCTGTGGACCAATAGTAGAACATGTGGGGAAAACAGACAAACCGGTGAACTCTTGGATAGTAACACTAGTAGGAACTATACAGTATAATATACAAGGTAGAAAATGGATGATGGTATGTTATCTAGTTATTCCATTTTAGAATAAGACTGTAACGTAACAAAATGTGAAAAAAGTCCAGGGTTCTGAATACTTTCTGAATGCTCTGTGTGTGTCTATATAATTTATTCATTTTAAATGAACCAGTCCAATACATCTTAAACACTTGAAATAGTCTCATTATCGTTTGAGGAATTGATCAGATACATTTAGTTTCAGGTGTTCAGGGTCAGAGCTGTTTGAATGTGACTTACACCAAGAGGAGTATCTGTGCCTTGAAGGGGTCAACAGTGGACATTACCTGCACGTATAGACATCCCAGCTGGCATAACGTCACAGAAGTATCCTGGTTCAACAAATGGGAGACTGGAGTTACTACAGATCTAATCCAGGACCCAGAGTATGCAGGTCGTGTGAAGTACCAACCAACTACAGACAAAGACTCCACCCTGAGAATCACAGACCTGAGAGAGAGTGACTCTGCTGAATATAAGTTTAGATTTACAACAACGGAGGTAAAATGGGGATACAGCTTCCCTGGAATAACTCTGATTGTCACAGGTAATACTGTCCTTACAGTATTATATCATCTAGTCTAAGTCATTATCTCATTGGTGGAAATAATGATGATTGTGCTATTTTGTCTTCATTTACCCATTTTCAGACCTGCAGGTGAAGGAGACTCCTGGCACAGAGGAAGGGAAGGTGACACTGACCTGTAGCTCCACCTGTATTCTAACTGACAACCCCACCTACATCTGGTACAAGAACGGACAACTTCTCACCAACCTAAACACCCAAGATAACTACCTCTACTTAGACCAAATCAGCAGTGGGGACGCAGGCAGCTACTACTGTAGTGTTAAAGGATACAAGAATATCCGTTCTCCTGTTACATTCTTTGGGGAGCCAATGTCTTTTAAGAATGCAGTTGTAGGAATCATAGTGGTTATTCTAATTCTCATACTCTGTCTCTTTGGGTTCATGTGGTTCAGGTGAGTGAGATGAATTTATCCCTTTTCACATTCTGTGGTTTAATCGATCAAAATATGTATATTGCTCTATTAATTGATGAATTATTTCACAAAACAGGAAGAAGGCCTCCAAATCCACCTCTGACACAAGAGACAGAAGAGACGCAGCAGAGAACGGACAGGTGAGTCTTCTGGAATCAGTTTACTAAGAGCTACAGTGATCTGTATTCAGATGGACTCAATGACTGTGGTAATATCTTTCACCCCTCATGTTGTCTGTCTTCTCTCCCCATCAGAGAGACTCTAATCCAGTGTATGACAACATCTCAGGCATGAACTTGTCCCCTATTGCAGCACAGTCCGGTTGGAGCGAGTGGTCGCATCTGCACGTCGCTCCAACGGGTAGTATAACTTTTTCATTATATTTCATTATATCACAACGGTTTGATTTGTCTTATCTTAGCAATTTCTTCTCAGCTAGCTACATAGCCGTCTTTGTATCAAAGATAATTGCGTAATTATCGTATTTCGCCGTCCTAACGTAGTCTTCACTAGCCAGCTAGCTAACGTCCACTGATTAGCTGCACTGGAGAAACTATTACACTCAACTGAACGACTTGATTAGTTTTAGCTAGCCAGCTATTTGTCGTCCTTAACGTAGGTGACTCTGCTAGCTAGCCAACAGCTAGCCAACGCTAGCCAACGTCTTCTGTATAGAACTCAACTACCCGGTCGCACTCACAGGTAGTATCACATTTTCACTTCATTTCATTACAGTACAACGGTTTGATTTGTTTGATCGTAGCTAGCTACTTAGCTAGCTACATAGCAAATCTTTGTATCAAAGATAATTGTGTAGTCTAAGCGATTTTCTAGGTTCGCTAGCCATCTATTGTCGTTCTTTTAGCATAGCGTAACGTAAACAACACTGCTAGTTAGCCTGCTAGCCCCGACACTTGTCATTCCAATCTCCTTTGCATTAGCGTAGCCTCTTCTGTAGCCTGTCAACTATGTGTCTGTTTATCCCTGTTCTCTCCTCTCTGCACAGACCATACAAACGCTCCTCACCGCGTGGCCGCGGCCACCCTACTCTGGTGGTCCCAGCGCGCACGACCCACGTGGAGTTCCAGGTCTCCGGTAGCCTCTGGAACTGCCAATCTGCGGTCAACAAGGCAGAGTTCATCTCAGCCTATGCCTCCCTCCAGTCCCTCGACTTCTTGGCACTGACGGAAACATGGATCACCACAGACAACACTGCTACTCCTACTGCTCTCTCTTCGTCCGCCCACGTGTTCTCGCACACCCCGAGAGCGTCTGGTCAGCGGGGTGGTGGCACCGGGATCCTCATCTCTCCCAAGTGGTCATTCTCTCTTTCTCCCCTTACCCATCTGTCTATCGCCTCCTTTGAATTCCATGCTGTCACAGTTACTAGCCCTTTCAAGCTTAACATCCTTATCATTTATCGCCCTCCAGGTTCCCTCGGAGAGTTCATCAATGAGCTTGATGCCTTGATAAGCTCCTTTCCTGAGGACGGCTCACCTCTCACAGTTCTGGGCGACTTTAACCTCCCCACGTCTACCTTTGACTCTTTCCTCTCTGCCTCCTTCTTTCCACTCCTCTCCTCTTTTGACCTCACCCTCTCACCTTCCCCCCTACTCACAAGGCAGGCAATACGCTCGACCTCATCTTTACTAGATGCTGTTCTTCCACTAACCTCATTGCAACTCCCCTCCAAGTCTCCGACCACTGCCTTGTATCCTTTTCCCTCTCGCTCTCATCCAACACCTCCCACACTGCCCCTACTCGGATGGTATCGCGCCGTCCCAACCTTCGCTCTCTCTCCCCCGCTACTCTCTCCTCTTCCATCCTATCATCTCTTCCCTCCGCTCAAACCTTCTCCCACCTATCTCCTGATTCTGCCTCCTCAACCCTCCTCTCCTCCCTCTCTGCATCCCTTGACTCTCTATGTCCCCTATCCTCCAGGCCGGCTCGGTCCTCCCCTCCCGCTCCGTGGCTCGATGACTCATTGCGAGCTCACAGAACAGGGCTCCGGGCAGCCGAGCGGAAATGGAGGAAAACTCGCCTCCCTGCGGACCTGGCATCCTTTCACTCCCTCCTCTCTACATTTTCCTCCTCTGTCT